>NW_009701635.1:0-19680 GCF_000703405.1 Apaloderma vittatum
GGACTGGGTTTTAGCTAAACCCAGGACAGACTCTTACTGAAATCCTGTAAGTTCAGACCACGTCCTGCAAAGTCTGAGACACCTAGTTCTCCACCTGCCCACTCTGCCAGGGAGCAGTACCCAGAGCAATCAGTGCTTGTGCCTGGGACACCAGCAATCTCCACGCATATGGTTAAAAAAATGAAGAAAACCTCAGTTAAAAACGTATGGAGGGTTAAGCTTTCCAACAGAGTACCTTCAGTGTTTGCTATGAAATGCTACATGTATTTGCCCTGAGGAAAAAAAAAAAAAAAAAAAAAAAAAAAAAAAAAAAAAAAAAAAAAAAAAAAAAAAAAGAAAAGAGTTGCTGTGTTTGGATAAGCTCATGCTCTGGCTCTGTCGGAGTGCTACAGCACATCAGACCCCACAGACCAACTACTGCAGCAATCAAACCAGCACAGAGCTCCCTGCACACTGTCACACGCCAGTCCAAAAGACCCCGAGTCCCCTGAAGGGCCTGTGCACACCCTCAGCTCAGCGAGAGGAACCAGGTACAACAGAGCTGCTCTAACCCTGGATCCAACAGGAAGCAAACCTAAACCCAGAATACATTTTTATCTCCGTGTATCGCCCAGAGGATTTGTGCGCTTTAATCCCAGTGCATCAAGATCTCCTGCAAAGGGGACTTAAACCTAGCAGAGAGCAGGAGCTCAGCACTTGTATCATCCCCCAGATGATTATTTCTAAGGCATTTCACTAACGTAACAGGACAGCAGAGGCAGTCCCTGCAGTGTCAGGTCTATCAACATGGATGCAGTCGGGCTCAACAGAGGGGAACAACACCACACAAAGCCTGGTTGTGCAGGAAGCCCTGCAGACCACAGCGACAACTCAACCTCATAAACCTCCTGTGGAGGCACACCTCCGCCAAAAGTGAGAGCGCTGAGAAGGGAGGAACCCCGACCGAGACACTTGTGGAAGGCTCCAGTTACAGAACTAAGACGTCATTGCATCTCTCCATTCCCACTTGGACGTGAAATCTAGTCATATCCACAAAAAATTGTCACGTGTAACAGCTTTTGAGTGCTCTTACTGAAGTCAATGACTCCTTCCCACACCCCTTGCAGCTCGGGGAAGGGTTCATTAGCTGCTGTGAACAGACACAAAACAGCGCATCCCTGCTCGGCAAAAGGAAGCTATGGGTGCTCCTGGGGGCCCCACAGCCCCCACTGATGCTTTGCCACAGCCTGGGGTCCCAGTACCTGCCCTAGCAGCCCCAGGGCAGAGCCCCCAGGGCACAGCTCTGCTGGAGCTTTGCCGGTGAGGGGCAGTCTGCCCACCAACCGGTGCCTGCAGCGGGCAGAGAACAGAAATGCCTTCAAACCCCAAAGAACTGAGAAAGCAAGAGCCACAAAACTCATGGTACAGAAGAACCTGCGCTAGCCATTTTGTTGCTCTGAATACAAATCCTGCCTGAGCAAGCAAAAAGCAAACCCAAACAGACAGAAAGAACTGGGACCAGAAGAAATAAGTAGTGGTTTCTAGTAGGTTCCTCACAGAATGGCAGGTCTGACCAGTGATGCTAGGCTTTCTAATCATTTAGTCACCTAAGATTTCTCCATTCTCAACAAGATGAACAGGTACTTCAGAAAGACTACAAACAAGCATTTTAGAGGCAGCCTGTAATTTTTTCCAAGCCCATGAGATTTATACTGAAGTGTCCCTCTCCATTTAAGTAATATCTTTTCAAATACAAATAAGACCCATCAAATCCTCTCTCATTTTAAAGAAAAACCCCGAAACCCCCCAAATCCCAATATGCAACTCTATCTCTGCCTTGAAGCAGAAATTGGATCTACAGCTTAATGGCCTGTGTGGATGTTCCAGTGGCACTGCTGCACCACTTGCAATCAAAGAAATATTTCTGCAGCACAGAGCCGACCACCACCAAGGACCCTGGTACAAAAGGTTTTCAGTGGGTCTTTGGAAGCATTTGTTGCTGAATAGGTACTTGAGAAACCGCTCCTCTCCCCACACACACAGAGTTGTAATACAGAGACAAAAAACTAAGCCAAGCAGCTGGGCTATGCCCAGAGCTCCTGTTTCAAATCTAGTGCATAATTTTATAGATTTGCATTCTCTGTCTTCTGGGTTGCTGCCTCCTCATTCCCTGACGAGATCCGTATAACTGCAAACCATGCAGGCTTCGCAAAGCTTGCAAGAGTCCACCCCCCATCTTTTGTGCCATCCACCAAACCTTCTTAGAGGGCAGCAGAGTACAGCAAGAGGGCCGTGCTCCTACTCACAGGCACAGTAAGTGCATCTCGCAGAGGCTCACCTACGCTGCTCTCCAGGACTGGAAAGCCCCTGGACATCCACACAACCTATTCTAACGCTTCATTATCCCTCTCATTCTCCCCTAGTATCAAACCTGTATCTTGCTCTTTGCAGTTTAGTCCCACTGCTTCTGACCCTATCTGCCATAGCTAATCCCTCCCTTTCAGCAGCTGGCTGCCCAGGGGACGCTTCCGCATTTTCACTGTTAGGCTATAGAGAATGCAATGAATCTTTAATTAAATGGCCTTGATGAGGAAAGTCATTCAAATTAGGCTTCATCAGCAAGACAAAACCCCAGCTGTCTTTTAGTAAAGGATATAATGGAGCACAGTTTAAAATACCTGGAACGAAATTTTAACAGTGCAGAACAACAGTTCACCTCTGTTAGGGAATTGGGGAATGGCTGAAAAAGAAAAATGTCCAAGATCTCAAAAAAAAAATCAGGCACATTTTAAGCTGTGCAGCTTTTATGGCAATTCCTTCATAAACCAGGAGCTTCTAACAATCTAACAGGCCTAATGCAACCAGTAGCGAGAGTGCAACTGGTTTCAGAGGGGTTGTCATTTGCATACCAAATGTATTTCGGAAAAACAGTGTAAGTACCCTGGAAAAGGCACCTCTGGGAAGCTTACTGTAGCTCCACGGAAATACAGTAAATAAAGCACACATAAGCAGCACATCCTTGGCAACACTGGGAGCTTCTCTTGTTTAATCTGTGCGAGAAGATTCATGCACTTGGTGCTGCTGAATGACTCTTCACATTGACTTCAGTGGGAATAAGCTACCCTGGATTTCAGAAGAAAAAAAGAAAAAGCACTAACAGAAAGTTAATGAGGTACAAACCAGGTTATGAATGGACCGAAGAAAAAAATCTAAAGCTATTTCCTGCCCTGCTGTGATCGAATACATGCCTTTTAAGGCCTTACCTTATCCTGCTCCTTTCTTGAGGCAATGCTTTATTGTACCCTGAGACTTTCTCCACTTTTCTAATCAGTTTCCATTATGTCCTTTCCCTTTAAAGTTTCCCACTGTTACAGCTCCACCAGGAGCAATAATGCTGAAAATGGCAGCATAGACTGGCTACGGCCTTTTAAATAGCCTTGAAATGGAGCCAAGGTGGAATAAGTTGGCTGGACAGGGGGTTAAAGCACCGGGGCTCTCGCTGCAGTGCCGGCATCCCGGCTCCTGCCAAGGCAGCTCTGCACAGACAACATGGAAAGTTTTAGAACAGTGTCTAGCCCAGGGCAAGAAAAGATTCCTGACCTACAAGGTTTTTGGTTTTGGATTTTTAAAAAGGTGTTATAAACCAGGGGGCTGGATTTGGCCCTTTTCAAACCCGAGGGAGACCCGAAGGCAGAGCACAGAAGCAGAGCAGCTCTGGCAGAGCAGTGCTCAACTCCTACAGCGGGTTTTCCCGATTTCCTCCTCCACTGGAAGAAGAACAATGATGCAACTTTGCTTCATGCATTCACCTCTTGCTTTTATGTTCAAAACAGAAAGCCACCACCCCCATGCACCCATACTCTGCTACCACTTCTGATGAACCGTTTCACCCACCTTCAAATATTTCTCTCTTGACCACATTCCCACCTCAGCAGCTCACACTCGCAAGGAGAAACCTGCAAGGCTCGGAGCTGGCTGGCAATCTCATGAGACAGGCTCTCACAAGAATTTCCTGCTTCTGGTTCAGCCAGACATACTGCAACAACAGACGCTCTCGCAGTATTTTGGCACCTCCGCTCCTCGTTCAGGCCAAGACCCAGGAATGCAAGTGAAAAAAACCACTTTAATTTTTAGAATTTCAAAATAACTCATCTCTTCCCTCTGCTGCTGAGGGTGCCTGGTTCCACCGAGATTAACCGAATTTGGAAACTACAGAGTGGAAGGTATCACCAAAAAATTTGCTTCCCAGAAAACAGCTCAGTAAGACACCCCCCCAGTAGGTTGTCAGGGCAGTTTACTTCAGAGAAGCAAGTGTTATGGAAAGAAACAACTGACCCTCCAAGTCACTGAATTAGGTTTTCCTGAGTCCTGGGGTATTTCCAGCAAGTGTTTCTCTCAAGATGACCTAAATGGTAAAAACTCTGCAGGGGAGCCTCAGGTAAGACCTACAGATCTTTCATGCGTGTTCCCAAAAGTGCAACTCACAATGAACCGGGGATGGTCTCCTCTACTGAATCACCCCACAAGCCTGTACTACAGCTGGACAGGGCCTTTTCTCAGTGTGACTCATGTCTCACAGGAAACACTCCAGATACTTGTAGGCTGCTACAGCTCCTGCCTGTACTTCAGGGATCACCCTTCTAAGCATCACTGCTGGGTCACTCCAGCTTGGAAAAAAGCCTTGCTGGAAATTCAGAACATGGGCCACATCCACAGATGCACTCAGACAAATGCCCTCATGCCAGATCTCACCTTGTAGGAGAGCCTGAACATGGGCCCGTGACACTGGCATGAAGCAAGAACCATGCCAGACACTGTGGAAGGTTCTGGTTCCCTTCAACAGAGGTGACCCTCAGATGTTGTTCTAGATGTTCACTAGAAATGCAGCTTCCTACAGTCTGTGCTGATACAAGCAGCAGTCATAGCTTAAGAAACTTTCAAATACGCCTCTCCTACCTCCTGTGTGCAACAGCACACTCCTCTGCCTTTCTTTTAGCAGCAAAAGCAGGGGAAGTGGGGGCAAGAACATCTTTTGTGGAAAAAAACACAAAAATAACCCCCCAAAAGCCCCACTCCTAGTATACAGGCAGCTCGAGTTCTAAGATGAGTTTAGAAAGAGAAGCCCAAGCTTCTCAGCACAAGTGCCTATAGCTGGGTTGGACTCCAACGTCACGTGCAGGCTGAGGCGGAAAGCGCCTGCCTCTCAGAGACACTGAGCCTGTGCTTCTCGTTCGGGGCTTGGCCTGGGGTCAGAGGACACATACCACAGCGTGAGCCGTTATTCAGGCGTGTTAAAATACTTTAAAAAGATTCTGCTGTTGATCTCATCTACAGGAGTTATCACCTAGGCTGGTGTCTGTGCCGGGCTGGGGTTAATGCCTTGCACCAGACAGGGCACCCATACCGACAGCAGTCACCTCCTCATCCTCAGCAGCACCTTCCCAAAAAGCTAAGTGAGCACATCTTATTTTCTGCTAGGTATAAAGGTGAACACCTACAGAAAATCTCATTGCTAGAGCAGTCAACACACATGGGAGGCATGTCAGATGTTTTATGCATCAACAACAAAGAGACAGCTTTCCCAGCTCTGGGGGAGCACGCAGAAAGCAAGGCGCAAAGGTTAAGCATTCTTTAAAGATACATGCTCCATACAGACTTCGCTTGTTCTTAAAATTCATTGCAGGATATATTTAACTGTATTTAATATTACCATGCACACAAGTCCTGTTGCGCTATTAACCACACTACGGTCTAAAATCTCCCTGTCAATATTTAAGACTAAGAAACATTTGAGAGCTAAAGCCTTATCATCTTGACAAATGTTACATTACATCACACTTTCCACTACTGAAAAACACGACCTTGAGACCTGCTCAGAGAGGTGGTAAGTAAGCAGAGACCGGGCAGGAAAGAGTTCAAGTGCTTTAAACTAAGATGACTGATCACAGGCTGTGTGTTAAGCACTGGCACCTTGCAGGTCTGAGCCCCAGCTACTTATATACTTGCGTCATAGGCACAAGCCTTAAAGTTAAAAGAAAATGTCCCTCTCCTTGAATCCTAACTTAACATAGAGATTGCACAGCAATTACCCATCTAAAGTCTTTCATTCCTTTCTGGACTGAAGCAAACAGGTAGATCTACATCCAACTGCCCCCACACTCCTCCGGATCCCATCAGTCTCAGAGCGGGCGGCCAGTGCTTGCACTTCTCCAACGGACACCTCTAAGCCATTTCTCATGCTGGATGTCTCCTGCTCCAAGGCTGCAGTCCATTACAAGCGTTTAAACATTTAGTGTGGCTGTTGATACGTATTTTGTGAGGCTAATAAAATTAAAATGGGGTTTCAGTGCTTTCCATACCACTCCTGAAAAGTCCACTCTGTTACCATCATAGCACTTCACAGCAGATGTAGGTATGCGGTGAATCTGCTTTCAGGAATGAAAAACAGGGGCGCTATTTTTAGACACAGTCTCGGGATTTATACAAATCTGAATAAGACCTTACACACTGTTTTATTAGCAGCCCTTTGTTTACGTTCCGTCCAGGAGAAATACAAACCTGTTTCTTAAAAAGTTTTGGGAATATTGCTGCATGTTGGAGGGCTGGCAGACCTTCAGGAATTGCCTTTAGGCTTCTGATTGTGTGCAGCAATCTTGCAAAGAGAGTAAGAAAGCTAAGCAAAGAGGAAACTAGGTTAAAATCTGAGAAGCCTGGTGCAGAATTACAAGCAGCGCCTTTAGTCCTTAAGATGAAGCACAGACAGAGCACATTTCAACCACACAAAAGCTTTTGGCGGTTTCTGGTGGCTGCTGACATCTGTGCCAAAGTTCCCTAAGGATGGAGAAATGAAAAAGCTACAGCCATGCTCAGGAAATATCAAAGCCAGGACATGAAAGAGCAAGCCCCAGGAGGGACAGGACATGCTCACAGCCAACAGAGGGGACAGTAACAGGAGTATTTTCCCACCGGTACCACAAGCCCAGTGCCCTTCGTCAGAGCCCAGATAGCAGTCACTCTTTGTATTAGTTTCCTCCTTCCCAGAATTTTCTTTTGTTACTCTGCAGTCACCTTGCATGGCCAGGACACAGTGCTACAGCAACCCAGGCTGCAGAGGGGCCATGCCATCAGCTAGCAGGTCAGACAAATCCACTGGGAGTGTTACTGCAGCCAAAGCAAACAGAGATGCAGCACAAGAGTCCTCCTTGCGTGCCCAGCAGGCTGTAACACCTACAGGTGCCAGGGCCCCTGTCTGATCAGGGCACCACCAGTGCCATGGGTCCGCACCAGGATTCCAGGCAAAGGGCTGAGGGCTAGGAGGGCCTTTGGAAACAGAGCCACAGAAGCGTGTTTACCACCCAAACCTGGACACTCCACTTCTAGTCCTGCTCCCATAAAAGCTTTCCAGTCACCCCCCTGAAACACACAGCGGGTTTGATGCTCTTCTGCCAGACATGGCTTTCAGGCTGCTCGTGGCGTTATCTCAGATAACAAGAGGGATGCTGCTCCTGGCAGCCTGCCCTCCATCAAATCCACCGAGAAATACCTCCCACATCTGCCATTTGCAGGCATAGAGAGACCAGCAGTTCTGCTGTGCAAATTTTTAGTGATTTAATTAGCTGTGAGGCAGGGCCATGAGGGCAGAAAAGAGGAGCAGTGCCTTTCCCAAGAGTTCCTCACGCTCTGAAAATGAACAACTATTTCCCATCACCGAGGCTGATATTTTCAGGCTCACTCAATCCATATCAGTCTATTCAGGAAAAGCCTGTCCATCACCTCCACGGCACAAACTGGCAGGTTATCAGCTGTTATCAACTGCCCCACAACAAGAGAGATCCCAGGGCCCATAGGAGACCATCCTCCTCCCAGCACCTTTCTGCAAAGGCTCTTCTAGGACACTGTCTTCTATAATGTTAAGCCTGGCTCTCAATATATCAAACCTCTGTATGCCAAGTATGCATTGCTAGGCCTTTCTAAGAATCATTTTGCAAAGCTTGGATGGCAGTATGTTTTCACAGCTGATGTGGAAAAGCTAGAAACAACATTTCACAACGAGAAGTCACTGCTTTACAAAGTGTGCACTGTCTCGTAGGGTTAATCTGACTTGCTAAAGGGGGCCAAAAAAATCCTTTTATACTGCTGGCATAAAATATTTCTGACTATCTTAATGGTGGAATCATTCCAATTTCTACTATATGTGCTAGGATGGATATACTGAGGTAGTGAAGAAAAAATAAATCAACATCTGACCTCAGAACACCGATTTCTGCTGCTAGCGATAGTCCATGTTACACCATCGGACATCCTGATTAAGCCAGAATGCAAGTTCCACTTGCCTGGAAGGGCAGAAACACTTACAAGATCTCTGCAGGGTTAAGACAGGGGAGCTGCCTCCCAAACCACAGTCCTTGATAATTCATGACCTTCAGCACCACAGCAAGTGACTCGTTGTGAGTCTGCTAAACAGCTCTCAGTATCACAGCTTATTCATAATACATGAACAGCTTAAGTGGGTCACAGAGACCTGTATACCCAAGTAGCCTGACTCCAACAGTGGTCAGCACTGGCAGCTTAGGGAGAGAGGACAAGTACAGAGCGCTGCTGTCTCCAGCATATTTCCCCCAGCTTATTTTAAGAGGCAGCATACATATTTCTAAAGCCAGATATTATGTGTGGATCAAAGGGTTAAAAAGCTATTTATGGATTTCTCTTTCATTAGCTGATGCTCAGCTGTACTTCTGGCACCCACAATGTCCCAGCAATGAATCTGACAGTTCAGCGGTGCATTGCACGACAAAGTAACTCCTCCTGCTTTAATTTGCTGCCTGGGTATTTCCCTGGATGTCATCAAGTTTCATACTATCACTCCCAGTTCATTTTCTTTGTACTGTTTGAGATATTGTAGAGCTCTTCTACTTCTCCCCTCCTCAAAACAACTTGGAGCTGAAGGCATTTATCTAACTGGTGTCACCTGATACAGAAGCAATCCTACACTGCAGCAAGGTCTCCCCATCCACCCCTTTTCTGCTTACACTGCATTTCCAGAATGGATAACCAGAACCTCACACAGCAATTCAGGTCCAGATGAATAATCAATTTAAGCCCAGTCAGAAAAATGACCTTTCAGCAATACCGGAGGCATACAGCATTTAAAAGTGTTTTGGAAATGCTCATGCAGAAGAGACTGTCCTAACTCAGAGCCCTGCGGGCAAGGCAAGCTGTTTGTTTTACTGTGTGATATAATAAGGTCACATCCCAGAATAAAAGGAGGATTAACAGAAACACTCCAAGGAGCATAAACGTACAAGATTGCTGTACGGCACTACTGAAGCTCAATTTCACGTAGATTGGAATTTCACAGTTGAACTTGCCAACATCACTGAAGACATGGCATCCAGCAGAACACCTTAAGTGCTGACAAAGGCTCTCCCCTACGAACTGTCAGGACACACCACCTCCTCTTCATATCACCTTTAACAGCACATCTCTTCTATTTCAATTTCTGCCTCAACTACTTTTCCTGGCATGGTAGGGTTTTACCTGTCAGTTTCCTTCCTCAAAACCAGTTCAGATCAGTCAAAAGGATCAAGAATTACTGAACAAAAATCAGTAAGGCCAACAGCAGAGTAGTATCTGCCTGATTTCTTCCAGAAACCACACTAAAACCAGTTACTTGCACACACTTTGAGCTGTTGCAGCCAGGAATAATGTGGAAGAGGGTCTACCACAACCCTGTGCCGCCGCCTCCTCTAACACCCTCTGCATCACATTTGGAAGTTTCTGAATACAGGTGGTTACATGAGCCATCCCATTACTTTGAAAAAGCAGGCAAACTCGTAGATGACTTCAACATTTGCTGGAAAAATGCAGGTATCCACTTTGTATCATCCCCATCCATATCTACAGTTTCTATTCACCTCTCACCAGCACTGCTCATTTCAGCTCCTGCTACTCCATGTCACTGGCACAGGCGCTGCCATTCCCATCAGAGGCTTGGAACAGACACCGAGCCACGAACTAGTCACTGAACTCGAGTGAATACCTAGTGACTAGCGATAGCCACACCACCTCTCCTCTGTACAGTGCTGGAATAACAAGAGGTACTTGAGATACGTATTTTTTACCGTTTTAAGCACAGTGATGACAGATACACTCAGCTCTCTGGGTAGGCGAAACTCTCCAAAGCATTTGTACTTTTTGCAAAATTAACTCCTGCAGGACTGGAAGATATCACTTACCTTTATGGAGAGGCATAGTCTGGAATTTATTGCTAAACATTTAAAGTAATTTAAAAAGCATAGCTTGCTATTTCTGGGCAACAGGCAAAAAACTAGCTGCATCTCCCAAACTTTCAAATCCAAGCCTTTCTAGCATGGGTGTGCATGGTGATGACCACCTCCATGGCTGCTGGTCTCTGACCCAAAGGACACTGAACGTGCTGAAGTGCAGAGAGATGGGCACAAGCAGGATTCTTGCCCTGTAAGATTATCCCTTCTATGAAGTATGGGATTCAGCCTCCCTGACAGTTCTTGCATTAAGCCTTAGAAAGAGAGAAGTCCAAAATCAATTACAACACTGCCTATAGCATCCAATTATGTGACAGTCTTCTTTCAGTTTCCTTTAGTAGCCAGATGGGAGACTGAGCTGAGCCAGATGATTTCATCTTGCCAGGAACTTCACTTGGCGTCCAGAGACAGATGTGGATAGCCAGTTCCTTTACTATTAACATACAGAAACCTTCCAGAAACAAATTATCGCAGTTATTTTTTTAAAGATAGTGCCAAATACTGAATCTCTACTGAAATGAAAATTAGTTCTGCAAGTTTTGAACACGTTGTTTTTAAAATAATTGTTTGGTTTTGCTGTTGACTCAAAATGAGAGAAAAATAGCACATTACAGTGTGGTCAGCTGATTTGCATGTTATCGGTGGCCTTGAATGAACGCAAGACCTGACTCAAGTACATCTCAGCCACAAACCATTTATTTTCCTGAAAGAAAAATTCCTAATACTGCTACAAGAGTCAGCAAGAAAAGATATTGTCACCTGATGCTGTGGGCACATCTAGAACTGTGACTGCCCAGATCTGATATCAAGAGTAAAGCTCTCCTAGACCATAAACTTGATTGATTAGACATACACTCACATAAAACAGGCTGGGGGTTTTTTAGAGCAATTAATGATAAGTAATTACTGCCAGTCATCTCTTTCTTGGTAGGAATGCATTCTTTGTGGGTCACTAACATCTACAAGTCTGCCACAAGAAATGGTTTCTACACAGACGCCTGCATGTATTGGGATAACTTACAGGCAACGAGGACTTTAGGTGACTTGTGTTTCAGGTCGGATATTTAACAAATCAGGTCTACATTTCTGATCCAGGAGACTTGACAAAGACAAATTCTCTGAAAACTGAACAACACAGAAGCATAGACCTTGGGAGCATGGGCTAATCTGAGCTGCTAAGATCACAAGCTACTCATTCTGGATGGAGTACTGCAAGATAAAGCTTGCTACATGGTCACTTCCCACTGCACCCTCAGTCAAGTCACGACACATCTGCAGCAGAGGCAGAGCACCTGTTCCAGAGTCGCTCTGGAGAAAAGGGCAAGAGAAGAATAACCAGTAATATTGGTAGAAATGAAAGCCTGTGTGTGTTTATTTTAATAATAACAAATAATAATAATAACAACAACAACAATAATAGTCAGTGTTTAGATCAGTCATGCTTAAGAGCTGCATGCCCTGGTCACCTCATCAAGCGGTACAATTGCAGGCAATGAGTTTAAGGACACAGCTGGCCTCCTTCATTAAACCTTGCTTTGGGAGAAACTTTAACAAACCAGAGGTTTTGCCTCTGCCACATTTATGCTTCTGCACCAGAAGTACATTTTACAAGGAACCCGCCTGCTTGTGGCCAGAATTGAGACTCATGTTCTTGAATTAACATCAAGGAAATCATGCTGGTTTACATGCAGCATTAGGAGGTTTGTGTAAAGCAATCAGGACCCTAGAACCAGAGGAAGCTTGGCAAGATGCAGCACTGGGGCAACAAATGAGCACAATGAACTTGGCACCAGAATGCGAAAGTACTGTTCTTAAAGCCAACTGCCAGAAGGGACTGTGAAGAAACACAAACATTTAAGAGATAAAGGCAATAAAAGATTAAGGAATATCTGCTCCACTGGGTTATATATATATATAGCTAGACAAATAACATTGTTTAAAAACATGAGACATGTCTTCCTAGAAAGTGTGGCAAAGGACCTTGAAACGAGCACTGCATATCTTGTCTCAAGACAGCGAGCTTTACCACAAAAGCCTTCTGTCAACCAGAAGACCTGGCATCGCACTGCTCAGAGGAAACGCTAGACTGCTATATAAAACCTATAACGGACCGGTTACCAAAGAGTTTAGTGGAAGGGGAAATTAATCAAGCTTTGAGAACGTTAATGAAGTGACAGACACCTCCCGGCACTGTTACCAGCAAACAGTTGCATTTGGCCTCAACCACAGCAGAGCCCTGCAGAGGTGCTCTCCGAGGCGTGTCCTGCCAGCGCAGATGTCATCTCAGCTCCTCTTCTTCGCACGGGAAGTGGAGCCCAGCCCCGCAGCCCACGCTCTGCACGGAAACACGGTAGACAGGACACACCATGTCCTGACTTGGGGACCAGGGCACAGGGGCTGTGGGATGCCAACCTGGAGACAAGGAGGGCAAGAGAAGGCCCAGGTGGAGAGACATGGGATCGGAGGTGAGTTTGTGAGTGGAAGCATGTGAGAGGCAGAGGAGGGAAAATGAAGATAAATGCTTCTTCTGTAAATGTGTGTCCTGGCACAGGACTGGGAGCAACTGCTGCTTGTGCCGTTGGTGCAGCATGAGAAGCCGCAGCCAGGAACTCCACTTTCCGTGCTGGAGAATCTCTGAGACCAACAGGCAGGAGCAGAGCACGCAGGAGCTCTTCTACATCACCCGCTCTGCTCCACCACACTCCGGAGATGCTGTCAGATCCCACCACGAGCAAGACAGCCCAGCAGTCTGCACACCAGCTCTCTCTCTTGCAGAGAGTGTAGGGTGTTGCAGGCTTGTAGGGAGCAGAGGATTAAAAAACAAAACCAAACACACACAACAAAAAAAACACCTGTTGGTGTGTAGGTTACAAACCCACCTTTGAATCTCAAACCTAAAATTCTAGCAGTGACTGTGGTAAACTTGTTTTTACAGTGTGTTTAAATGAGGCAGTTACCAAAGAAAGAGATTTAGATTCAATTTGAAAATCTCAGCAGAAAGCCCTCTGGGAAGGAGTTAGGTAGCTCTAAGCCATATGTACAAGTCAGAGCAGCAGAAAAAGCTCTTTTCACTTTCTTAAGGAAATTGTTACAGTTATTTGGAACCTTTAACCACTTAGCATTTGCACTGAACCATAAGCTCACCAAGGACTATTTATCACAGCTAAAAGAACAGCAATTAACAAGGTACAAAAGCTGACATCAGGCTTGCGCTACAACAATCAGTGTCCATAGAAGATTGAAAACCAGGCATTTAATTTGGGTTCTGCCTTTTCTTCATCTTCTGGTCAGCAGCTTGGATATTCCTGAGAAGTTTGACATTGCATTTTAAAAACATGATCTAAATATTGCCCCTGCCAGAAACGCATGAAATCCAAGTTGCTCCTAGACTGTCCTTAAAGATTGTTTTACAGTTCTATAGATAGAAACCAATTACAATGAACACAGTCCACTTATATTGATCTGACTAGAAGCTACTTCCTAATATTGTCATTAAATCTGTGATCAGAGAAGCAAAATTGAAAATGAAAAAATACAGTTCTTGGCACAGTCAGTTTGCCCAAAGTGTCAGCCCTATTAATGTAGGGTCAGAGCTATATTAGCAATGAGCTTTAAGACCAAAGAACCATCCACCCAAACCAGAGGCATAGAAACAAATTAAACTGCTTTTGAAACAGAATGGTTTAGCCTCCTAAAGCAGACTCTCATGTCTACTGATACCCATTACACAGGCTCCTGATACAGGTCTCCATGATACTGTCCAAAAGTTTGGGGTTTTAATTTTCTCAATAGTGTTTAAGAAGTTTTTCTCCTCTACTGGGTGCTTTTTTGTTAATTTATGTTCTAACACCAAAATACTGAAAATTAAAGCTAATGAAATACATTCAAGAAAACACTGATGCAGATTCTGACGAGAGTTACTTCACTGCCTTCCATACCCCACGATGGGCATCACCCATTTGCTCCTGGAGAAACCCTCCAAGGGACACACACTTTGTGGAAGACCATTATGTTTTACTCTGCCAATTATATGCTCTGCAGAAGACAATCAAAACATGCATTGAAATTCAGGTTTACATCTTAGCTGGAGTTTGACTGGCACTTCTCAACTCATTTTCAGTATAACTGAAAACAACACACTGACAATATCTTGTACACTTTCAGTCTAATTTTGAGGTCAGACTGACAAGATGGTGAAAGGGATAGGCTAAAGGAGCAAGTAAATGGCTCAGTGTAGAATGGGAAAGATATTCAAGAAAAAAGGAAAATCTGACAGGAGGATGAAAAGGTACCTAGTGCCACTCCTAATTTTTGTCAACCTTGACATAAAGCTTTTGCCCGTGTCACCTGCTAGCTCGTGCACTAAGCAATGACACACTGGTAACCTCTGTGTTTTCTATCATAAGCTTTCTAGCAGAACACCAAAGTTAAGTTAAACCTGTAACATGAAGGATAAAGCACAAAAAGAACACTCAAAGAGGTCAGTGCAAATGCACAAGACCTCCACAATGTCTTATGACAGTTTAAAGAACTATGAACTATTTAAAGTGGTAATAAAATGTTTAATCTCTTGCCTCTCTAGTGATCAGCAAGTGCTAATCCTCCACGGAAATAAGACAGATCTTAGCCAGTTGTGCAGAGAGACACTAGTTTAAGCAATTACTCAGCACATACAAGTTCTTTTATACTGGCATGCACTACAAAACAAAATAAAAGAACTGTAACCTAATTAAGCTCAGGAGCTAGCGGAGCCTTCAGTCCGTTTCTCCTGAGCCTAGCTTTTTCATTACTTTGCAACAGACATCATTACCCTACAGAACTCTCAAGGTCTACAGAGGGAGTGGAGGAAGTGTCCAGCATTTAGCAGTAGCTATGCACTATCACCTGAGTCTATGGAATACATATATAACTCAAGCTCTTTCTGCCCTCTGCTTTCTCAGCAGCCTCCACCAACTGGCCCAAGAATTCTTCTTGCAAGCAGTAAGCTGCAGCCAGGACTGCAGCCCAGCACAAGGAGTGAGCTCGGGTTCAGGTGTGGCTGTGCTGGGCAGGAGGGGGTGGCACTGAGCAGGTGCGGGTGCTCACCCCTGATGAGTAGGTTATCTGGCCCAGCACAGCTGGAAGCTCTGCAGGAACACTGCTGTGGACAGAGCTCCGCCACCCACCAAGCAGATTTGGGAAGAGGTACCCAGACATGCTCAAAAACCAGTTAAGAGGCTTCTCCAATGCTCGTAGAGAGAACAGGATTTGACAAACGCGCTCCTTTGCTGCTCCCACGCTGTTCTCACTGTTGAAGGACTGTGTATTCCCCTACATCACAGGAATGCAGCCCCACAAGTTGTCCCCAGTGGGTCTTGGGGAAGTGGGGAATAACAATACTCCTGCATGGAAGTTTCCTCTTCACAACCAAGGCAGGAACCACAGGGATCTCTTCTGCAGCAGTTCCCAGAACTTTCCCAGCACCAGTTATTCTCCCTTCCCTGTGCAGCAGCGAGAAGAGGCTGGGCCAGTGGGGGTGAATTTTGCTGAGCTTTTGGGTTTCCAGCTGTCTGCATAAGCACAGAAATGGTGGAAATGCTGTTTTGTGCTATCCCAAGCACAGTAAGACAACTTCGGCAGTAAGAGTAATGTGCTGATGAGGGCTCTTTTCAGCAACTAACCCTGTTGTGTTCAGAAGGTGACGTGAAGAGTTTATTCTAGAGGAACAAACAATTGAGAACATACTGCTGGAACTGGCAACCTCATCAGTGATCATGACATTTCCATTGGAGTTACTCAACTTTAACATCAAGTGCGCTGGTGACTGCACACAGCTAAACAAAACACAGCAAAACACCAGCTTATCCGCATCAGCAGTCTACCTCTGGCTTAGCTTGAAGGCCTTTACCTTTCTGTCAAAATCCAACACTCTCCAGAAACTATGAATTTTAAATTAAGTTCCAAAGTTGATAACACAGAAACATAATGCCTTGAAACAAGTCTGACTCTTGCAAACAAATCATTAAACGCATGACTAAATTTTCTACTGTACTAAAAAAATACTGGGCTCTTTCCCAGCACTGACTGAACACAACCAAATTTAGTTCAACTCCTTTTTCTCCCTACAATAACTTGGAGCAAGAACAGACATAATCCCAGATTTTTTTGGTGGAGGTTGTTTTTATTTTTTTGTTGTTGTTCCACATTGACAACCAGTAAAGAATCCAATGGTGCTGGAGGGGTAATAGTATCTATAAAGCCTGAAAGCTCAATCAGTGCTATTAAGAACTACTGCAGAAATTTGCCTGCTGCATACACTGTTACAGTAATTGATGACAAGCCTTCTTAATAAGGAGTCTAGTCAGTGAAAGAACATGCTGTATCTGTTCTTAAATACTGCATTATGGGTTTTCAGTAGCAGGAAACAGAGGCGATGGAGACCATGCTGCTCCGTTCAAACATTCAGCTTATCAGGAGGCACAACACACCTGAAACAGCGCTGCTCCAGCTGCATGTGCAGCCAGTGTTGTCCCTGGGATGCTCCCTGGCAGCCCCTCTTGCCCTTCAACTTCCACTGCCCTGATCAGGCTTCAGAGCCTGACCTACCACATATTTCTTGCAGGTTTGCCGGACACAAGCCTTCCCTCTAGTAATTCTCTGCAGAAGTGGTACCCCATAACCCTGTCTCCCTCATCCCTTCCCTCCTCCGCTGCTCCTGCCTGCTCTGTACAGAAGTCCATTAAACATTTAAATAATCAGCACGAGAAGCCTGGCTGAGTCCTGCCTCACAGGAGGCTCAGGCCAGGGGAGCATGCTCAGGAGCTGGGCTTCACATTAACTGGGTTAAGCCAAGCGTACACCAACTGTACTGCTAAAATATTCATGGGTTTGCACTTACATTACATAAAAAGAATAAGAGATAGCACTTGGAGAAACTGGTGCTGTATGTAGACTGCATCCACCTTGTTTCCCTCTGTCACCCAGCTGACAACACATCCTCGGTTCATTTTGGCATCAGTCTGGCCAAGCCAGCTGACTTTCAGAGGCAGCATGAACAAGCTGGTTTCACGGGGTGCCACGCCTCTGATTTTCTAGCAGTGGATCCATCAGACCAGAAGCAATCCAGATTTCATGACTGCCCGCTCTCTCGACAGTGAGGATTTCATGGCAGTTCTACTAGCAAACGTCTGACTCCATGTACATTAAGCATACAACTGGTTTCACGCTCACAGAGTAATTCAAGTTGGAAAGGCCCTCAGGAGGTTTCTAGGACAACCTCCCACTCAAGGAAAAGGCCAGCTATGAGAACAAACCAGGCTGCTCAGGGCTTAATCCAGATGGGTCTTGAAAGCCCCCAAGGATGACATCTGCACAGCTCTTTTGTGCCCTTGTACCACTGCTCAGCTGTCCCCAATGACAAGCCTTCTCCTTATACCCTGTTAGAACCTCAGGCTTCAACCTACGTCTCTTGCCCTCCTGCCACACAACTGAACAGCCTGGCTCCCTGTTCTTGCTAAGACATGGTCTACAAGCACCAGAGAGGGGAAGCACTTCCCTCAGTCTTCTGGTTCTGCTCTTGTGAACACAGCCCAGGATCCTTCTTCAGCACAGAAATACTTTGCCAGCTCATGGCCATGGTGCCACCCACCAGAACTTCCCCCAGGGGCTTTTCTGCAGAGCTGTCCCCCACCCACTTGCCTGCCTCACCCCAGTTCAGGGCCATTCCCAGCTCAGTACAGATGCCCTCATGTCCTCCAAGCCATGGAAAAAATACTTAACAGGGCAGATATGAGGATGGACTCCACAACTTCACTTGCCACCAGTGTCTCAACAGGGAACTCAGACTGAACATAAACCTCAGAGAAGACGTTGAGAGGCTGCCAACAGCCACCCACCAGTATGAACAGGAGGCACTGGGCTCCCTCAGCTCAGGGTGCCTACAGGCCCCAGTGCCTGGACTACCCAAGGACCTGCAGCTGGTGCCTCCAGAACCAGGGCTGGAGGCAGCAAGAGCAGAGTAACTCTGGCTGCAGTAGGAAACATCCTCTCATGAAGCTACAAGAAACACTGAGGCTTCTTGGGTGACTCTTTACAAAAGCGAGGTTATCATAGATGTTTGCCAAGATGTCCAGGGCACATGCCAAGCACTCCACCATGGCACACAGATCTCTGTGTGAAATAGTCATGGACGCATTTATATTTTCCAAAGCCTTGACCATCTTACTGTTTTCAAGATGACATCCTGGTCACTAACTACACAAAGCAGACTCACTAGCTAAACACAATTGACTCACAGTCACCATGCCAGGGACAGGAGGCTGCCCCAGGGGACACCTTGGAGGGGAGAGGGACCAGGAGCAGACAAGGAATCACCCCGTAGAAAGAAGCATCTTCTTCCCCTCTCTGCGAAGCACTGCTGTAATGATGGTCCCAGGAGGAAGAATTCTTGTAAATAATTAAGTTACATACCCAGACAAGCACTATGCTGCAGTGTCATGCACTGTTATAGCTTTAAGGGTATATTTGTTCAATAATTTTTTTTTTCTTTTTTACTTCACAGAAAACCCAGGGGCCAGGCTCCATCATTCACGAAAACTAATAAGGCTCAAACTATGCTTCAAAGCTTTCTCTCACCTCTTGATTCATGACTCTGCCTGGACAAGTCACTCACGGAAAGAAGTAAATCTGTTCTTCTAAACGGGGAATTGTGCAAATGGCAGCAGGAGTCATACAGCTACATACCAGTCAGTCACAGGAAGGACCAGTGAAAACTCACTTGGACTCTGGCTTAGAAACAGCTGCTTCAGAGAGTAGCATGAGGTAAACACACTTTACTCAGGTGCTGTCACCTCTAAGAACATTCAGATGCGCTTCAAAGAGTAAATATGCATCAGCACACGTGTACGAGATGCGTGCAATATGTCAGACTGTTACACGGTCGGGCAAAATTCAAGTGCACTTTGTAATTGCTAAACGAAATACCTAGTGGATACACTCATCCGCTGCACTCAATGGCCAAGAGCGGCTACTGCTATAGTAGAGCTAGTGGCCCAGTCCTGGCCTGCAGTCCGAGCCTGTGGGTCACACGATGAGCTGCGGTACCACAGAGAAGAAGAGACAAGGAGACATACTTACAGGAAGGTGGGTTGCCAGTGTAGTAGTTTTGCAGCTTCAAGAAGAGCAAGGTTTGTTTAATTTGCTACTCACAACTTGCTGAGAAGGAGGTAACTGGGTGGCACTTCAATGCATGCGCTGCCTGATGAACTAGTTTATGAATGGGCCGCGCACATTAAAGAAGTCGTAAGGATATCTAAGGTGAGGCTCACGCTGCTGTGCATCCTTCCAACCTCTCTCCAGCCAGAGGACCTGTGTTCCCTGCACACCCACACCCCTCCGGCCCGCGGGGCCTGCAGCGGCCGCCCAGGGAGGGCAACAGCGG
>NW_009701636.1:0-16092 GCF_000703405.1 Apaloderma vittatum
CCCTCGAGCTGCCCTTCTCGCCAGGATCCCCATCTCCATCACACCTGCCAGCATCTTCCTCCCCGTGCTTTCCCCGGCTTCGTCCACCTGCGCGGGCCTTGTGTTCATGCCTTGTCTGTGCCCACCCGCGCCTCACTGCTGCATCATCCTTGGCCACCCTCACCTGGGGCCCATGCTTGCCCTTTCTGCTACTCCCGAGGTCTCTCTCCCCAGCTTGCCCCTGACTTTCCCATTGCCCACGTGCCTTCCCTCTCGGGCTCCATCATCCCCGCATCTCCCCAGTGAGGACCTTCCCCATACTACCCTCATGTGATGATGGCACGATAGGACTGTCCCTGGGTCCAGGCTTTGGTGCCCACATTTGCGAGGCAGAATGGTCCCAGATCCTAGGTGGATTTCGGCCAGGCGCTTGCTGAAGTACTCCAGTGACTCATCAGGGGACTTGTAAGGGCACTGTAATTAAAATGTCCACTTAAGTGTATGCATGTCTCCCTCCCGTTCTCCTGCACATGAGCTCGTTGCTCTTGAGGAGTGCCTGGTGTCATTCATGTTTCAGGAGAAAGGAGACCACATAAATATTCTTGGGCTAGGAGTGTTGGATGCTTCCCATTTGTCCATGTTCCAGAAGAAAATTGGCATCAGAGTAGGACAAACTGGTAAAAGAGGATGGAGGGGGTGATACTTGAGTGTATATAGTAGCCAAATAAGGCAGGGAAGATGCAGTTTAGATTAAAGGACATGACTAGGAACTAGGACTCCTGCGTCTTCTTGGCTCTCCTGTGTTTCATGATGTGACCTTGGGAAAATTACATAACCTCTTCTAGGCCTCAGTTTCTCCAGCAGGGAAAGACCAGGGGGGTGGCAGGTAATAATGCTGGAATGCTCTCATGAGGCACTTCGATGGCTTAGGTAAGGTTTGCCGAGTGCCTTGAAGATGTCAGGTACTATATAAATGCTAAGCAGTGTTATTAAAATCTCCCTGGCAGACTCATGTGCTGCAGAGGTCTCCAGCTGGAAATCTTGTAAGGCCAGGCTCCCCCTTCCCAGGATCAAAGGAGGAAACCGTCAGTTTTATGCTGCTGCTGTACAGCTCGAGAGAGACGCTGATCTGTGTGCACTTGCTTTTCAGTCTAGTTTCGCCTTCTGTCAGGGAACTGATGAATTAGTACCTTTGATTCACATGAATGTAAAGAAGAGCGATCTGCTTGTGGCCTGGGAATGTTTCTGGAAACAAAACGGAGCTGTGCCTGCTCAGGTCTCTGTCGTGGCAGGCTTCTCCTGAAAATGCTGCTGAAGAATCTTCCAAGTTTCAGGTTAAACTGTGTGTTTTTATCTTCAGGAAATTTACTCACTTAATGAAACAGGTCCTGTTCCAGCACTTGAATTTTTCGAGAGAGCTTAACCGGTAAAAAACAGCAGCTGAGGACCATACAAGAAAGCTTTTCTACTTCATACCGGGGTGACATGATAGGTTTCCTTACACAGACATCAGTGGCAGCACGTGGCTTCTCAACTTTGTAGGCGTAGCCTTATAATGTAAGAGCATCCTAAGATAAGGTTGTTAAGTAATTGTAGGTATAAACATAGTTGTATGGGCAGGAAGATGGACTAAGGGGACTTGCTTCAGGAAAGAATGTGGCAGGATTTTATACTGTAATCGCTATTTAAATTAGGATGCAATACTATTACAGTGCCTAACACAGGTAAACAAATTCTGTAGGTGTGGCGTTTGTTATTTGGCTTCATCTCAGAAATATTTCTTGATACAAGGCCAAAAAAAGAAAAGGAAAGACTGTAGGATATTAAAGAGGATGAAGTGACTCCAAAGAGTTGACCTTGTCTTTTGGATTTTGAGAAGCGTCTTTGGAATCTGACTAGGTTGCATATGAAGATATACCCCAGTCTGAGGAAGGACATGAATCCCTTTACATACCTTCTGGGTTCTGAGCTGGTTAAAGCACTGACAAACCCTTTTAATTATAACTGCGTAAGTCCAGAGCTGGAAAAGCTTGAACACAAAGCCTAGGGATAGTGGCGTACCCCTAGGTACCAGTATGGTTGGTCTGGATGGCGCACAGTGCAAGGAATGAACTGACTGGTTCTGTTCAGCCAAGGCTCACCCCTTCTTTACTTCTGTCCTCTCGTCCTTCTCCAAGCTCCATTGCTCCCTGAGGAAAGTGTGTGTCCTTTGCTCTCACCAATCGATGGCACTCAGTTTTTTTCTTCAGCACAGCCCCATCCCAGGGTTTGTTTTCTCACTACAGTCTGCCCCTGGCAACCATCTCTCTGGTGCTGGTGTGAGTGGAGCACGTCTGATTGCAGATTGGTCTAATGGCAGTGAACGAGGTCCTCCTTGCTTCATTCCAGATGTTCCTGCGTCGCTTTAGGGAGGCCCCCATCCTGCAATGCACATCATGCTGGGACCTCTTTAGAGCCTGGGCCTACATTAGCAGTGCTGTAAAGAGGCTACTGTTTTGACACGGAGGAAAACTGAGTAGTCTGTTCCCTGATACTTACAAGCTGATGGGTTTCATGCCTCCCTGAATGCTTGGCTTTATATGTGCGCTCACGCCCTTATGGTATAGCCCCCAGACTGCCTGGTTCTCCTGTGGGGAGGCACAAACAGCAGAGCGAGCTTGCAGGCTGTGAAGGCAGACCTGCAGCCTGCTGGTTTCTGAGGGCAAGAGCCCCCAAGTAATTCCCTAAGGAAGCAATGACAGGTTTTCGGGAGGTTAAAGAAACTAACAGGTCCATTTACTCTCACGAAACTCCTTAGACTTTATGTTGTGGGAAAGCTGTTGTTGGTGTACATTTACGTATAGTACCATCAGGTAGCTTTTAAGATATAACAGTATTATTTTAAGATAAGATACAGTATCTTACTGTGCTTGGACTATGGAAGGTTTAGTTTCAGAACCATGGAGTCAAATGTTTATTAAAATAATTGCTTAAAATGCTTTTTCAATTCAAACTCTCCCAGCACCTCCTCTCAAACTTCTTCAATGAGAGAAAGAGGGATGAAGTAAATAATCTGCAGTGGATTATTTTTTTTTTTTGCCTTAAACTGCTGCATGAGTATTAATGTGGCTCTAGTCCTTTCTTTCTTTCTTGTGAAGAAATATATTACTATTCCTGCAGAGAATTTGCCGTTCAGTCAGACATACAGCAGAAGGGGTTGCAGTGCTGAGATCCCCATTCCCAGCTGCAGCCGGTGAGGTAACAAAAACTGGCCGGTGCTTAGGGAAGCCGAAGTGACAGAAATGCACAGATGAAGCAGTGAGCACCAGGGTCCTTCTCCATCGTGCTGCAGAGCGCCAGGTTCGGGCATCAGCACGAAGTGACAGTTGTTCCTGTTATAATTGTCTGGCCAATAATAATTATCTTCAGATGTCTGCTGACGAGGGGCTCGCCAATGGGGAAGCAGGAGGCCTGTGCTGACTGCGCTGAGATTATCTGAGTGAGATGACGTCACGCAAGGGCTCGCCTAAAATCACAGAAACTTTTCCTCTCCTGCTCCGCCGGCTGCTGCAGAGCTCCGGCCATCCCTGCCCCTAGCGCGCTACCCTCCTGCACTCCTCTTTCTCTTTTGCCTCTCCTGGCTTTCTCTGCTCCTGGTTTTCTCCCTGAAAAGCCAAAGTTTAACCCTTGGTGGCTGGCAGCGTGCTTGCAGATCGTAGCAAGAGCCAAGTCGGAGCAGAAAAGGACAAGCAGGATGAAAGTGGAGCTGGTTATTCCCCAGAGATGCTGTGGGGATCTGGCCATTTTTGTTAAGGAGCTTTCAGTAAAGAGAGAAGCACTGCATAAGGGCATCTGCGCATTTTTTTGTTTTTAAAGGGCCCTGGCAACTCAGACTGACTCTGAAATTAACTTTGAGAACCTTAGATGAGTAGAAATGTTTGTGTATTTGGGAAAAAAAATCCTGGTGCAGGAAGCTATTTTTAACCATTTGTTACCTGAAACTTTTATGTGGCAAGAAGCAGAAAATACAGCCAGTACTGAGAGAAATTTATCCATTGGTGTGATTCTTTTTGCCATCAAAACTGGAGACGGATGTGGAGGAGCAGAAGGTCAGCTAATTTGTATTTGAAAATGCACTTGCCTTTTAATAATTCACACAAGCACCATCGTCCTAGACAGGTTTGTTTCCTAAATGCAGAACAAGCTTCCCTCATCCACTTAAGCTACTCTTACCTCATGCAGAAATCAAGAGTGAGAGGCTGTGTGCGTAACTCTCCAGGCATACGTGCGTGGCAGCCAAAAGCTGATGTAAATTACTTTTTTTTTTCCCCCTCGATCTCTTGCTAAATGCCAGCGAAGGATGTGGAGAGGATGCTGCAGTCACCCTGTCCTTTTCTGTGTGCCTCGGCAAAGGCTCAAGGGGAAGGTGTATGAATTGCTCTTTACCACAGAAAGTTTGTTCTGCTTGAGCAAAATTCAGCCAGCCCAAGAATTTAACCTGCCTCTACACTTTATCCCCCGCAAGGGGCTTTGTACTGCTTTCTTGTGCAAACTGGCCACGATGCTGACAGGGCCACCAGTGGACGGCAGCTTTGGTGCTGCAGATTTAGAGGATACCTGCTCCTTTGCGTTACCTTCATGCCACAGCCTTTCTGAGCAAAGGGCCAATGAGCTGAAGTATCACAGAGCTTTTGCTCCTTGAAAATACAAGGATGGAGTCTATGGGGAATAACAGTACATGCCAGAGTTCAAGTATCTTCTGGGTGTGTTCTTGGGGGAAAAAAAAAAAGAAAAAGAAAAGAAGAGAAAAATATGGTGGCACAAAAATGTCATCCTGAAGATAAATACGTTGATATGTTCTGGGTTCAGCCTACCACTGAAGCATAGACATTGGCCTTTTGCATACTCTGTCCCTAGAGTACAAATGCATCTGTTGTCATGTTGATTCATTAATTTTTAAGCCTCTGAGAGTGAAGACCTTTCTTCTACTTTATGAAACACCATGTACTTGTGGAAACAATAAAATTGTAAGAATGGAACAAGAAGTAATTAAGAGCTTGCCATCGTTTTCAGAAATTAATATGGACAGTTAGGAGCATTTTGGTTTGGGATGGGATGTAGGGTGCTGAAGTATTATGGCACTTCTTAAAAAGTAGCTCATGTCCTCAAATACGCATATGCTGTGAAAGCAGAGGAGTGTTTGTGCAAGCACAGGCTGAGTAGCATGTGGTGGCATGACCCCCTGGAGTCAGGGTGTGTTTTGTGGATGGCCAAAGAAGCGATGAGAAGAAGCTGATTTTCCCCTGGCATTAGGGTACACAGTGCCCAGCTATGTCCTTCCTCCTCCAAATGCCCTGGCCCTGTTGAATCACAGGGATTTTTTTCTCCTAGAAGATAATATTTTCACCTCTGTGGCTATTTCTGCTAGCTTGTAGATGCAGAGACAGACAGACAGACAGACTCCTTTATTGGTTCAATCCACATGAAGTTGGTGGGAGGACGCATCCTGCATGCTGGTCCAGCTTTTCAGTTTGCCAAGCTGTAGCTTCATGAGGATGTGGTGTTGGGGCTGTTGGGACTGCACAGGTGGATATCTTGTCTGATACATGGTAACATCTCTGCTTGGTCAGTCCTGGCAACTGCGCAGCCTCAAGTCAACTTCCACAGGATCTTCTGCACCCTGGAAGAAGGCAGCCTGAACACAAAGCCCATCTTTGGCCAAGGTCATTGCCACATGTTGAGAAAAAGCAGGTTTTGTGCCGGCTTGGGAGTTGCTGTTGGCTGTTTTGCTGTCGGATTGAACGTGCTTCCTAGGCACTGCAATGGCATTCCTTTCCTGATTGCCAATTTTTAATCATACCTTGAAGACGAACCACTGTTATTTAGGTTGATGCGGTTTTTCCCTCCTCTTAGTTTTCCTGAGGCAGACACTACATGTGCGTGTCCATTTTAACCTAGAAATCTTTATAAAATGTCTTCTTTAAAAGCAGTGAATAAAATTTACATGGCAACAACTTCCTCATTCTCCCCCTTCCTCAAATGGACGTAGTCTAGTTGTCCATAATCTGGTAAGAGAAACACTGTAAGACAGACTACAATAATTTGTTAGATCCTGGTCTTTTAATGAACCCCATGCTGGTAGAAACTGCCTTTTAATGGGGTTCAGAGTAAGCAGGAGATTGCTGTGTGTAGCTCATTGCGTGATTGGGAGTCTTGATTACACCATTTTCTGCAATGCCTAACATAACTGGCCTCTTCCCTGTCACCCTTGCTGAAAATGCAGTGAGAATTTACGTCCAGTACATCTACTGCTCCTTAAAACATCAAATGTCGTCACATTTCCCTTGGTCTCAGCAGAGAAAGGTCTAGCTGAGTTATTTAACTCTCAAATTTATGCGCTACATTTGCCGCCGGTCTCTTCTCCACAGCCATCTGTAGTGGTACTGGGAATAAAAGGATGTTTTGTACTTCTTTCTTCCTTTATGTCATTGCGCAGTCTCTTGCTCAAGAGTCTAGCCCAAACCCTTTTCAGCTGACTTTGATCTGCTGACTCTTAGCCATAAATATAGAGATATAAAGGGGAAAAATTTGTAAAGGAAAAGGCTGTTGTATTTCTGTCTTCGTGACTCTATTAGCACTGGCAGGCTGTCCCCCCCTGGTTTCTTGGGGGTCCAGGGAGGGAAGATAGACTTATGGGGAATGCAGAGACCCATATCTGCAAAGGTGTTGTCAGTACAGAGCTGGAGATGTTGGAGGGTACAGAGCTGGCGTTTAGTTTTTTACTTTAAAGGTAAACTTTTTTTTAGTGTTTATGGAGCTCTCCACAGCTTTTGAGAATGATTTTGTAGTACAGGGTCCATTGAGACTGGACAAGGCAAGATGATATAAAACACTTTGTTTGGAAAGCTTAATTAAGTTTAGATGCTTTTTCTTTTAATGGAAATGGGCAAAGGTTAAAACATATTATTGTTTTAAAATATAAATTAACATCAACTAGAATGTAAAATAAACTTTTCACAGGCTCAGACTATATCAACATGTGAGCTATTTGTGTAACCACGTTACTCACATACTGCTGCTCCATGCTTTTTTTCTTGACAACTGTTTTGTCAGCCCACCTGAGCCTTACCCTGGATTGGAAGAGGAGGCTTATGCATTTACTCTGTGTCTTCAAAGCACCTAGCACAGCAGTGCCCTGTCCCTGACCAAAGTGTCCCAGACTGCTGCTACCACAAGTAATGCTATTCCCTTTTGTGTCACCATGTCACACCCCCTGGGGCTGAGTTTGCTGCGGGAGACCGGTGCAGCCCAGTGGGGTGCTCTGCGGGGTTGCCCAGGTTAGAGTTTATGCAAGCCAGCAGCAGAACAGGAAACAGGCCTGAGATGGGGCTCAGGGTAATTCATGTTCAGGCTTTGCCAGTCATAGAATCATAGAATGTTATGGGTTGGAAGGGACCTCCAGAGATCATCTAGTCCAACCTCCCTGCCAGAGCAGGATCCCATAGGGCAGGTCACACAGGAACACGTCCAGGCGGGTTTTGAATGTCTCCAGAGAAGGAGACTCCAAAACCTCTCTGGGCAGCCTGTGCCAGTGCTCTGTCACCCTCACAGTAAAAAAGTTTTTCCTTGTGTTGAGGTTCTAACTTAAACCCATTATTTCTTGTTCTGATGGTGGGCACCACTAAGAAGAGATTGTCTCCTTCCCCTTGACACCCGCCCCTCAGATATTTGTATACATTAATAAGGTCCCCTCTCAGCCGTCTCCTTTCAAGGCTAAACAGCCCCAGTTCTCTCAGTCTCTCTTCATAGGAGAGATGTTCAAGTCCCTTAAACATCCTCGTAGCTCTCTGTTGGACTCTCTCCATTAGGTCCCTGTCTCTCTTGAACTAGGGAGCCCAAAACTGGACACAGTATTCCAGGTGTGGTCTCACCAGGGCAGAGTAGAGGGGGAGGAGAACTTCCCTAGACCTGCTGGACACACACACACACACTTTTCTTAATGCACCCCAGGATCCCATTGGCCCTCTTGACCACAAGGGCACACTGCTGTCCCATGGACAACTTACTGTCCACTAGGACTCCAAGGTCTTTCTACATCCCCTAATCTGTACTGGTGCCTGGTGTTATTCCTCCCCAGATGCAGAATTCTACACTTGTCCTTATTGAATTTCATGAGGTTATTGTTGCCTTCAGGTCCAACCCAATATTGTCTTTCACTGTATGCCTTGTATTACGTGTTCATTGCAAGCCTTTCATTGCAAGTCATTGACTTTTGGGAGAGGTTCTTACCCTTTGATTGCTGAGACTCTTACTTACAGGTTAGGAGCAAGGTGAAAGGACTCCAAAACCAATGTGACCTCAGTCTGACTAGAGGAGGGACCCGGATTCTGTGCAGAGCAGATATGCCATGAAATGATGGGCAGATCTGGCATCTGCTGAGCAGTCATAGAATCATAGAATGGCCTAGGTTGGAAGGGACCTTAAGAGTCCTTGACTTCCTGTGAGAAGAGCTGGTATTTGGAGCGGGGAAGAAGAGGGAGTGATGCAAGTCAGTGGCTCATCTCACACTGGGGGCCTTGGGGCTTTGCAGAGTGTGTGCAGTACTTTATGCACTGCATGGCATGTGGGGGAGTGATTATCAATACATCTCTGAGGACATGGGGAGCCTGACTTCAAACTGAATGCAGCCACCTTGTACAAGACAGGCATCAGTCAGTCAGGTGCAGTTCTTCAGAAAATGTATCAAGTCGCACGATTTCAATGGAAATCGAGGACCTGTGTCATCTCTGAAAGTTGCACTTCATGCCTCAGTTCCTCAGCTGTAAAATGGGGAGCAGTTCCTTCCTGGGGATATTCAAAGTTGGTTTTTACCATGTCACAAAAGTAATCCTGAGGTGGTAAGACCTGTATTAGTAACTAAATTAAAATAGTACAGAAAACATAGTGGTCTTACAGTAACTGCATTAAGGAAGGTTTGGTTTGGATCTCAGGAAACACTTCCTCACAGAGACGGTGCTCAGGCACTGGAATGCCCTGCCCAGGAAAGTGGTAGAGTCACCGTCCCTGGATGTGTTTAAGGAGAGGCTGGATGTGGCACTTAGTGCCATGGTCTGGCCGATGTGGTGGTGTTGAGTCATAGGCTGGACTTGATGATCTCAGAGGTCTTTTCCAGCCTCAACAATTCTGTGATTCCATATTACTGTACAGCTTTGCACTTTTACTAGCACTGAAGAATACTTCATTCTTGCTGAGGATATGGGGCAAAGTTTGTCTTCTTGATTGTGATAACTGAGGAGTAAGAAGAGTTGCTGTAATATCAGAGGCAAGAAAGTTTATTGTTGGTGTCATGGGATTAAACTACAAAAGTCCAGACCATTCTTAATTACAAATTTATGGAAGGAATTCAGATAGTCCAATAAATCTTCAGACTATTCAACATCTTCTGATGATAGCTTTTAAATAGAATTTTAAAAATTTGTTGGTAATTAGTTTCAGCGTATGAAGCCTGCAAACTGAGTGAAAAATGAATTGGACATCATCCATGATTATGAGCTTCTCAAATTGAATGTGTTGGTTTTGGTATCTGATGGCCTCATTTAACCGTGGACATAAAACTTGAGGTCAGTCAAGAGCATTACTAAGGAAGAATATCTGCCCTATATGTCTTGAGCCATCAGTAGTATAAAGACACCTGGAAAGAGCAAGCCCAGGGAATGCCAATTAATGTTTTAAGGGGAAGATACAATGGGCTGAGTTCATCTCGGTAAAAACACCAGAATATTATTGACGAGTCTGATCTTCTGGATAATAAAATTGTCTGGTTTTCTTTTTTTTTCTTTTCTTTTTTTTTCGTTTAGAACCATTAAGAACTAGTTCTGATGATAGTAAAAAAAAAACCAACAAACAAACCAGGATGCCAAAGTTCTTGCGGTGTCCCATTCAGATAGTGGGTTTATTAACAAATGTTCACAAAGTCTGACTTTTTCCTTATGTAATTTTCCTTCTAGTTTTAATTGGGAGTTTTCCCTCTAGGTCTTCTGTTGTGCATCTGCTGAATGCAACTCCTTGTAAATATTAATGGGAATTCTGTGGTTTCCAACATAGAAAATATCCAGCCAGCTGAAAATCCTGGGGTTTCTTCCTTTTGGTTCTCCCCAGAGGGGCTGGCTGTCCAACTCCTTTTCCATGTCTTTGTCACGATTATTATTAGAGAATTCTGTCAATGCCTTACCTTTCAGTTCCTTACTTTTTGTTTCTTTATCCTCTTTGGTTTGACAGCCAAGCAGAAAACTCTTAAGCTATTTTGTACACTGTGATGATGTCTAGATCCTCTTGTCTTTATTAGCTACGTTCATTTCTCCAAAGAATTCTGCTTTCTTGACACAGTAGCTCTGGGGCTGACTGCTGCCCTGGCCCAAGTTAGACCTCAAGGTCTCATCATCAGGGGCTCTTACGGGGTCCCCTCTCCGAGGTGGGGACAGAGACCCGGCTCTTGTGCGTGGGCATCTCTGTGTTCATGTGCGACTGACCCAAACCCAGCAAAACCTGCTGGAGATTTCACTGCATTTCCTAGATAAAAGCTGAAGCTGTGAGGATGTGCTAAGTGGAACTGTTGATGAGAGTGCACAGCACTGATTGCAGACCACCGATGAAACGGGTTGCTGGACAGGTAGAAAGATTTGAGCTGCATAATGTTGTCTTTACCTTGTTTTTTGAGGGCATTACCCCATTAAATTTTTTCATAAGGTATTGCTGTTGGCCGCTGTCTGAAACAAGATACTGACCTAATTCAACCCTTGATCTGACCTGATCGCTCTTGTGTGCTTAAATACCCTTTTTTGATCACATGCCTGATAAGGAAAAATACTATTTCTGGTAACAGCCATGACAGAACGGTCTGAAAGTGACATTCCCTCTTACAGTAGCACTGTGTACACAGGCCATCAGTTTATTTTGTTAAATCATTATTTGTTGTTTCAGAACTCTGTAAATATTATGGAGTTAAATCCATTTAAAAAAAAATCTCACTTGGATTGGTGGTTCATGCTGAAAATACCCAGTAATCTTGCACACTGCAGCATTTCTGGGTGTCTGATGCTAGGCGAGGTTCCCCCTGTGCAAGGCACTGCCTATGGATGCTCTGAAGAACTGTCTTACTCCTAACAGCTTGTGGGTTTAGTTTAAGACTAGTAGTACCCCAGGCAGACAAAACTCATTCTTTGAAAGATTTAGGTAAATTATTGCTCAGACTGTGAGAGCCACGTCTGTGCAGCTACATTGCCACTGCCTCTGTGACCCAGTGGGGAGTTTTGCATCTCTCCCAGCTGAGAGAGTACAGGTCCAGACAGACAGACATGGGTAAAAATAATGTGACAGCACTGGAAGGAATCCTCAGTTAATGTGTCCTTGTTCACTGACTTCTAATATCACATCTGAATTGTTGTGTTTTTTTTTTTATTTTTAAAAATTTGCCATAAGCTTTCCAGCATTTTCCAAGAGCTCCCCTCCTACATCAGTGCTTGCAGCACAATGGACAAATTTCAAAATTTAGTTTGAAAGATAGGATGCAGCACCTAGAGCCAGACTGTCACAAGGCTGTTGTACCCAGGTTGCTCACACTTCTTAGGACATGAAAGAAAACATTTTACTGAAAGAAACATTTTTAAAATCTGGCCCTAGATGTTCATGAGAGGTGGTCCTCGTGTAATGGTACCCTTGAATAAAGATGGTAGTTACAGTGCATGTCTTTCCCAGATTGCTCCAGGTATGTCTTTTAAACCTGCTCGGGAGGTTTGTATGTCCGATATCCTGCTATTTGGTGATTACAGATGGTTTATATTACTGTTCACTCATTCAGCCCTTTGAGCATTCTGCTCAAAGGAACTGGTGGTGGGATTTGTCTGACCACACATAGGCGCCTGCTACATAAGGTGTCTGAGTCATCTCATCCTGAAATAGGGTGCTGAGAGAGATAAGTTGCATCCTAAAACAACTCCCTTCTCTGCACCGAATATGAAAAGACTCCAGGGACCTAATTGGACCTAGTTATTTCTAACCATCCTTCTTCCTTTCTTCCCTACCATGCATTTTCTTCTTTGTCCAGTTATCTATTTGATTTTTCCTTTTTAGCACCCTTTCCTCCTCCCTCTTTCATTTTCTGTATATCTTTTTCCCATTTTGGAACAGTCAGGCCAGCAGTGTGGGTGACTGGGGAAGCCCTATATGCTTTCCTCAGCCTCCGTCATGTATTGGTGTAAAAGCCTCTCTTTTAGAAGCTGCTTTCCATAGCTGGGAAAATCCTAAATAAAGTCTAAAGTAAAACTCTATTGACTTCAATGTAAGACATTTAGTTCTGAAACTTGTATGTGTTGGCTAGATGTAATGTGGCATCTGGTATGTAAAATGATTATGACAATTTACATATTTTGAAATGGTCATTACTGTAAATGGAATAATTGGAAAATATGCTAAAAGAATATGAAGAAAAAAGAAGAGATTGTGTCTACATTTAAGAAAAAAATGCATACCAGGCTGATAATATGGCAATCCAGAGATTAGAGAGAAATAGGAATTGTAAGAGCTACCACAGCTCTTTACTGTGTGGTGAATGAGCAGAGCTGCTCCCTGTGCTTTCTCTAGTAGCATGCCCTTGACGGAGAAGAAAAATGAACTAGGATAACAAAAGAGGATCTGTTAGCATCTATTGTGTATTGTTGTTAAAGCTAGGAATGCAGATTTTGACCTTAGGCTTTCCAAATGCTCTTCTTGCCTTTGCAGTTGCCGCGACTTCAGCTGTTGTGGTGTCAGGGAGCATCTTCCCTAATGAAATGCTGGTGGCTTCAGGGTAGGCATGCAAAGCGTGTAAGATACTGAGGATGGTCCTTTGGTTTGTTGTGAGCAGGTCTGAATTCCATCAGTTAAAATGGCATATTGGGAGGCTTTTGATAGACCACAAGTATCTTACACATACTTTTCTTTTACAATTACAGTCCAGCATTCCAGTATTTTGTCTTTGTAGGCTGTGTCCTGATGACCTTAGTTACGATCCATATTTATTGCTGGCAGAGAGTTAGGCCACTTTCCATTAAACTAGATCATGTTGTATCTGTTTACAGGGGACATGAATTTGGCTTCAGACATCTTTAACCCTTTTGCCTTGTTTAAATTTGGAAGAGTTAGTCTCGACTTGGTGGAATTTCAAGTAGCTCTTGTGCTGTTAAAATAACTGTATATCTTGAAGGGGACATTTGTGATCTCTGTATTGCAATGGAGAGTTTAGTACAGTGCAGTGGAGTACTTTAGTATCTTTTTGCCCTTTGCTGAGTTGTGGACTGAATCCTACAGTCACATTCTTAGTGAGTTAGGTGCTTTAAAGAGAAAGCTCTATAACACTTCTAGCAACACAAGGGATGCCTTGAAAGTGGTGGATCTGCACCACTACCAGGGCTGTGTCGAGAACTGCCCAAAGCCTTTGCAACTGGAAGTCTTGCCGGTTTACAATGATCAATTCCACTGACTTTCATCTGAGGTCTCTCTTCTTAGCTTGCAAGTCCTCTATGACATTAAAAGAAAGGAAGACTTTGGTTTCCAGCATTTTTGAGAGCCTCCCATTGCACTTACGGTAAGGCAAAGCACATGAGACATCAACTTGGTACCATCCTGTGTTTTCCCTGACTGCTGCATGAAGTTCTGCCCCTTGAATGTCAGCCAGCCTGTGAGGCAACAGGGACAGCCTCTCTGTCACCCAGGTTGCACAAGGAGCTGATATCGAGGTGGGTTGTTTTGGATTTGCTGGCACTGGAGTAGCTTCCCAGGACTGAACTTTTGCCTCATGCCATGCAGATGTAACCACTACTACGGTTACGTGAGCTGGCTGCCTGTGCCAGGGCTGCCTGTCATGACTTCTCCTGGGGCCGTGACCTCCTGCAGCAGAGCGGAAGGGACCGACGGAGGCAGTAAATCATCAAACTGCTCCAGTTGCCTTACCCAGAGGCTGCCTCTGTGGCTTCTCTGAAAGCAGGCCTGGAGACAGGATGACGTGGAGATGATGTGCCTTCTGGTTTTTAGTACCCATCCATGAGAGGATGTGTGCTGAGGTGCTCACAGCTTGTATGCCCTGAATGTTGCACCCATACAGTCTGGGTGGTTTTCTTCTAGCTGTGTGAGCGGGGACAAATACTCTGAGTGGTGAATTAGACTAACATCACTCTCTAAACTGGATCGTGTAGTCTGCTGTGATAACACCCTGTGGTCTGGTCCCTAGACTGTCCTGCTCAACCTGCTTCATTCAAAGAGAGAATAAGGCACCCATCCAGAACACTACAGACTTCCAAGGACCTTCACTATTATAAATGGGGTCTGGGATTCGTCCAAGTCAGTGGGAGACATGCCTGTGACTTGAATGGGAAGAGGATGTAAATTTTTGTGCATGAGTACATGAGGTGGCTCTGGCATTAGCCATGGCTTTGATTCAGACAGATGTGAGTGCTGCTGAAGTCAGAATAAGCCACCATCCTGCAGGCTTCCTACAGGAATACCAGTGGAGAGGATGTAAATGCAGGATGTGGCCATGGAGTAAGTGGTAATATGTGGTGGATCACTAGAAAGCATGAAGATTAAACTGAAAAGGACTTGTTTCCCAGAGACTGGCTTATGTGCAGTCCTCCGTGTGCAAGTGCTTCTCTTCCAGAGTAAATCTCCAGCAATGAACCAGTTAATGTGAGCAGGGTTTTAGGCTGCCTTTTGCCATGCTCTGGGGTAGTGGCCGTATGCTGGAGAAAGCCATACAGAGTAGAAAGGGGAAAGAAATGTCACTTCGAGTCAGGATGTGTTGATTCATAGGAGACATTTTGAAGGTTATGGATATATGTTAAGCAGGTATTAAATAGCTCTTGCTTTATAATTATCATTTACAAAAGCAAGTACAGGGCACCAGTGTGTGTAAGTATATTGAGTTAATTAGAGCCTGCATTTTCAAAGGGGTAGAAAAACAGGATTTAGAACAGAAAAAATGAAAATAAGTTTCCTGGTAACTTAAAATCCACTGACTTTTGTAAAACTTCCAGGCCTCATATCTTGCTTTTTCTTCCCACTCACGGCTTCTGCAGCTGTGTCCGTTGAACTTGGTTTAGTCGTTTGTGATTTGTGTGACCTGAGAGAGGAGAGGTTCAGACCTGCTGCCTGATGGCTGTTTGCAGAGGTGCACATCCGCCGGCTGATGGGGACATGTTGTGGTGGTCCCCCAGCACTAAGTCACTTGTTTTGTAGAGAAATGCGGTTCTAGCCAGAGGAAGAGCTAGCCCACAGGCTAATTTTTAAACAGGCTCGGTGGAGCGTTTCATGGCCTGCAAAGTGACTGGGCTAATCCTGGAAGCCTGCAGCCTTTATCATGACACCTGACACAACAGCATGGCTGGTCTCTGCTTTACCAGGTTTCCACGCTTGTGTCTCCCGTCTTTCTAAACGTAGCACAGATTTTTCCTTTCCTAGATTAAAGGGGAGGGAGTGACTGAAGAAATCTGCATTGAAGCCTGCTCAAAACCAGTATGAAAATGCGGAGGCCCCCTTGCAAAAGGGAGGGGACCCACACACTGGGGTGCTGTGCCATCCAGGTTACTGTGGATGTGACTTTGTCTGCAGTGTGAGCAGCCTCTGTTCAGAAATGCTCTCCTGACTAACATACTGCTTACATTTGCTGACTCACTCTTGCATTGCCTTTTTCCTTACTGTTCCCTGGGTGTGTTGATTTTTATCTCTGTTACTAGGGCTGTGGCCCAGACGCTGTATAATCGGCATGTTTGTGTTTGGCTCCCATAACCGTGGGAGGGATCTACATTTGGATACAAACGTTAATATAATTCGCCCACAAGTGAATAATAGCCACAAAATGCAGGGGCCTGAATCCCCCCCACCCCGGCATGGGGAGGAGGGCTGTGAAGCACTGCTCTCCCCAGCATCTCTGCCTGGGACTTTGTACCAGTAGCTGCTTTCAGTCTTACTGTCTCTTCGGGTCCTGCTCCTCAATGCTGTTTTGACTGGTTATTTTAAGTTCAGCCTCATGCTTTCACATGTGGAAGACACCAACACAGGCAGCCTGTGTCTGAGACCACTTTTAGGGTGGGAGCCATACACAGG
>NW_009701636.1:16110-26591 GCF_000703405.1 Apaloderma vittatum
GCTGTCCTGGTTTTCCAGGAGGCATGTGCGTGATCAAAGGCCTTGCTTACCACCCACCCTGGTCATGGGGTGCTCCTGGAAGGACTTCTGGCTTCTCCTCTCCAGGTGAGCTGCAGCAGCCCTGTGCCCTAGCAGCTCTGCTTGCTTTCCCTTTGATCTTTCACCCAGAGCCATTAAGCGTCCACGTCTCTTGTCGCTTCCACAGATTTCTGTTCTTAATGTGCTCTGCTCACGTACTTCTGGAGATACAGCCCATTTCTTGAATATCTTCTCAAATTACAGCGATCTTAAGTGGTGCTTCTGAAGCATTTCAGTATCCTGGTTAGTGTGCAAGGAAAATTACGTCTTCAGGTTTTTTCCCTATACATTCCAGGTTCCCAAATTTTGTCTATGAGTATACCAGGCAGCTGTGACTATCTTGTCTTCTCAACCACTTCTGAACAGGTCACCACTTATTTTTCTTGTCCAGCTTGCTTTGGGCTAGTTTGTAGCCCATCTCAGTAAGTTGCTGTCATATGACGCTCTTTTCTCTTTTTTTATTCAGATGATGTCCAGTGTTTTCCCAGCAATCCTCATACAAGGAATGCCATTGCATGGCCATTTACTGGGAAACTTAACTAGCAGACAGCTTCTTCTTTCATGGTTCAAAGAGCGTCAGGTACACATTCGCAGGAGATCGTACCACACAGCATCACCCTGTAGCATCATTGCTGTGAACGAAGCGTGCTTTTTCCTTCCATGCCTTTAACTCCTCATCAATTTCGTGTCAGAGTGGGAGCAGAAGACAGGACTCCCAAACATCACCAAGCAGAATGCAGCACCGGTGGTGCCTTTGAAACCCCCCCTGCATTGAAGCTACAGCCCCTGCGTGCTGGTTCTGCACAGTGGCAGCTGAACCGAGGCACCCTTCTGAGTGCTCGGGCATGGTAGCTTTGCTTTAAGGAACTTCAGCCTGGAAAGGGCTACTTTTTTAAAACTATTTTAGACACAATTGCTTTTCTCAAGCTAAACAGCATTTATGGCATTTCTTACTGTAGGTTTCAGTATTTCTGCTACAGGGAGATCTGTGATATGTAGCATTTGCAAACAGAAGTTCTAGGTTTGTAAAATCTTCGCATTTTTGTTTGTGACTTTTGTAAGTGCTGGAGGGCATTAAACATGCAGCTTCTCTGGTGTCTTCTCCTGTTAGCTGTTTCTTCACAGTGGAAATGACTGTCAGCTTCTTGAACCAAGCTCTGAAGGCCCTCCAGGAATTTCAGTGGCAATGTTAAGAACTTGTGACCAGCTTTACTCACTTGGAGATTTACATTTTTTGTCATTGATTCTGAATGCATATTGCACCAAATGTATATGCAAACAGTGACAGGAGGGTGTGTGCTTGTACTCTCCCCACTTATCTTTAGTGATTCTCAAAAGCAGTGCCTGGCATCTTGGACCTATGCAGTAAGGACTAAATGATGAACAGAGCTGTTGTTTTACATTAAATTAGCCCATCTTCTCTATCCCAGCTTCCTCTGAATCTGTGTTATGCTTACTGGCAAAGAGCATCTGGCGTCACCTATTTGTAAACCATAAATTTAGATTTATTTTACCCAAGTGAACAGAAACCAGTCCCAGAACAGACGATAATATGAGAGCTTTAAAAAAAATGCCTTATCTTTATCAGTAAGTGGTAGCGTGTACTCAGTAGAGATCTGTCTCTGCTAAAATATTTCTTCATTTCTGTCGCCTAAGGTGAGCAATAAGCTTGTTCTTCAGCGTGGCACTCTGTCACAGGATGGGGCAAGCAGTGGCACTGGAGTGGGTGAACTCTCTTGCACCTCCAGACTCCAGCACCTGCTACTGGTAACACTTCTCTGTCCTCTTGGGCAGCTGCATGACGAATTTCTGGCATGAATAGCTGCTTCAGTGCAGAGTTTAAAATGGAAACCAGGACTTTGCCACCTAACTTTCAGTCCCCTCTTCTAGAAAGTCGAGGAGGAGACTTCACTGCCTTACCAGAGTACCCTTGCAGGCTGGAAACTCTAAACCTGCTCCCACCGTGGTTGGCCCCCAAACTGCGGGCCCTACAGCTTTGTGCTGTATCCCATCCCCAGCCCAAAGCTGGCCACTTGGCTTTTTGTTTAAGATAAGGAAAGACATTTGTACCTCTGGAAGATGCTTCGGGCTATGGGCAGAGTCAAAGAAATATCCATATGTTAGTTATATGGATAGTTAGGCCGGATTTTCCAGCTCTTTATTTTATAAGCATGTTGAGACATCTTAATGCAGTTGGAGGTTATTACGTCTAAATTGTTAAGTGAATTTTAATGACATTAATAGACCTTTAGCATTCATGGTTATTCCAGTACTACTTATTGGCCTACATGGTATGTTGATGCTTTTTAAAGCTTCAGACTTGGCAGCTCTCTAAAAGAGTACTTGTATTTCCCAGATACTTGGATGAATTTCTCTCTGCTGTTGTTAACCAACGTAGACTTCAGCTCTGCATTTGGACTAAAATTTAAAACCATCTGCGGAAGGGAACCTGAAGCTGTAGTTGAGGGGGCTGATTTGCTCAGTCAGTTGAGCGTGGCGCTAGCAAAGCCAAGGTTGTGGGTTCAACTCCTGTTCGGTCCCCATGTGTTGCCTGGTCTAGTCGAGAGGTGGCGTCCCTGGCGACAGGGAGGCTGGATTAAAATGATCTCTAAGGTCCCTTCCAGCCTAGGCCAGTCTATGATTCTATGATTGTAAGCAGCATCTCTGGCTGACTTTGAAAAGGGTGCCTATATGCATCTGCCAGGCGGAGGCACTGGGTTAGAAGGCTGATGAAGAGAGAGAGAGAGAAACAGATTTGGTTTGGTTCAAACAAGGCAGAAAACATTCTACCAGCCAAGGAGATCTGAGAAGCTGCCCAACAGATCATGTGACCTTGTGCCTGTCTCAGGATGCTTCCAGCCCTCTTCAGTTTCCTGGGGAGAAACATCCTGATGGTTACAGCACAACAGAAGTATCAGCCGCCACTTTTTATCATGTTGTTGGAACACAATTTCTTCTGGCATAAGAGCACATCTCCAGCAAATTGATTTTAAGTTTAAAAGTTTCTCGTCTACGTGAACGTTTAATCTGCCCTCTCCTAGCTGGCAATTTCTATCCTGATTTGCAGTGATTAAAAATTAATCTAGGTAGGATTTGGTGGTACTCCAGGATTCAGGCATTTTGATCTTGTAAGTCAGGTTTTAAACTAAATGCACATTACATGTACATCTGCTTTATTTAAAAATCAGAAACAGTGTTTCATCTGTAAGGATTATTCATGATTTCTTAGTCTGTTCAGAATTGCAGGTGTGTCACTGCAGATGGTCATCTTAAAATTGATCGTTCCCCTCTTTGGAGGGATACCTTTTGTGATTGGTATCAGAAACATGTACAAAAGGAGTTTTTAAGTTTCTACCTATGGCTGTGATGTTTTTGCTGTTGTGTTTCAGGAAGCAAACCCACACTGCCATGATTTGCTGAGGCAAATCTTCCACTAAGCCTGAAGGGCAAGTTTTCTTCTTTACCATGAGCAGCCATAAAAGGATGCTACCTTAGGATGAGAAGAGATTCAAAGCCATGTAAAGACTTGATTCTCTTACAGAGATAATCCTTATGCGATTTTCCTAAATATTTTGTCAAATGTTTCAGTCTTTTTTTTCTTAATTGTATGTTGACACTAAATGCCTGCTGACCTTCCTTTGATCAGCTTTCGTCGTCTTAAAACTTGAGGTAATGTGTGCAAATCCTGGGATTTACATGTTTGACTGATTTATGAGTAAATACTTCTCAGTCTCTCTTTAAATCTACTTGAGTCTAAAGAGATGCTGGTGTGGATACCCCACAATGTATCACAGTCGTATTGGAGGTAGTTGCACATGACAGATCTTGTTCATTAACTCTTCCCCAACTGATAAAATACTTCTGCACTAAGTGGAAGCACTGGTTCAGGTATTTTCCATCAGATCTGTGTAGTTCTTGCGAAAGTTGTACTAAACTTGTTCTTCTGCAAATATTAACACAATTCTCTCTCTTTTTTTTTTTTTTTAGAAGTATGCCATAATTAGTATGCCTCTAAGTTCTTCCTTGCAGTTTATTGTTTCATGAAGGGTTACAGCTTTTTCACAGGTTAAATTCAATGGTTAAGGCATGTGTGATGAAACCCATCTAATCAAAACTGGAGTATCTGGTTCCTGGTGTCCATGGTCCATCGATATGACTTTCTTGACTTGCTCCTCTCCTTTTTCAGGTTACAGTCTATTTAGCTTAAAATGTCTTTTGATCTTTGACTTGTAAGCAAAAGCAATAAAGACTTCTATAAAGTGTCCAGGACTTCAGGGAGAGAGGTATCCTGTTGTGCCTTAAGGTAACTCTTTTGTGAAGGGCCACAAGGATGATCACAAAGCTGTTGAGGAGATTTTTAGGATCTCGGGTAGTGACTGAGAGAGTCTGGGTTGTTCAGTCTGCAGAAAAGAAGATTTCGAGGAGACCTTATTGTGGCCTTCCAGTATCTCAAGGGGACCTACAAGAAAGCTGGGGAGGGGCTTTTTAGGATGTCGGGTAGTGATGGGACTAGAGGGAACGGATTGAAGCTAGAGATGAATTGGTTCAGATTGGATGTTAGGAAGAAGTTAATCACCATGAGGGTGGTGAGACACTGGCACAGGTTGCCCAGAGAGGTGGTGGAAGCCCCATCCCTGGGAGATTTTAAGGCCAGGCTGGATGAGACTCTGGGCAAACTGGTCTAGTGGGGAATGGCCCAGCCCATGGCGGGGAGATTGGAAATAGATGATCTTTAAAGTCCCTTCCAACTCTGACAATTTTATGATTCTGTGATTCTATACTTTATCCCAGTAGACACTGAAATATATTTAAATGATAATCGTATTTCTAACCCAAGTTAGATAAATAAATATGTTTATATTTGGACTCCTCACCAAAGGTTAGTGCGATATCCAGTAGGCTGCAGTCACACTAATGACAAACAGGATTTCATAAGCCTTGAGTAGACAACAGTGCCATCCTTGAGAAGTACCGTGCAGTGTCTTGATTTTATGTTCAGCTCAAAAGCAAATGTAACAGGATAAACCCGTGTTTCCACTTTGTTATGTGTTGCCTGTACTCTTGTGTTTTATAGCATTGCATTTAACTTGATACCAATCTGGACTGTGGTCCTGCATGAGTTGGTACTCTTTCTCTGCCTTCTGGGAACTGCTTCCAGTTCACCTTAGGATGAAGATCTAGCAAATCTGCATGCACGAAGTGAAAGGCTTAGGCGCAGGTTTCAACTATATTAGAGGTTTTGAATATTGGAAATCTCTGATTTTGATTCCTACTCATCTCACTGTGAATGTGAACTAGTTCTAAGGTCACAGCACGGAGTACATTTTAAAGTTTAGATAAGTTCATGTCACTGAATTCAGGGAAGAGGTTTCAAACCTTTCAGGGTTACTTTTTTCCAAGTGAAATGTAGAGCAACCACTGTTACCATTCTTTTCTTTATGATTTTATTTGGTAACTTCTCCAGCATTACATTAGGATAGTATGTTTTAGGTAACCATCGTAAGTCTGATGAGAGGTTGTTTTGGGAGACATAAACCAATTCTTAACCTTGTGCCGTTTTAGCAGTGTGGGCTGGGATACAGTAGCAAAGTTTTCAGCATTTCACTTTAGTTCTTTTCTGCAGGTAGATTCATACATCAGGACCAAGTCAAATAAGTAGGAAGTGAAGCATAAAGTACAGACTTCTAGAAGCAAAAAGCACAAGACCATTTCAGGTTTTAATGAGATGTGAAATGTTCTCACCTTGCACAAAAAGTCCTTCAAAGAAAGATCACTGTTATCATTAGGTTGTTCTGTGGGTAGAGCTATACTTTCTCCACTAACAGCTGATCTCTAGTACAATTAGTACTAAAGATCAAGTAAAATATTAATTTTACCTGAGACCAAAGCTTTCTTCCTTTATTTAGTACTTCTTTTTGTTCTTCATGTATGGGACCATAATAACTCTCCTAACCATGTAATAGACAGCAGACCAAACACAAGTGCAGAAGTCTCTTCCTAAAGCAAAGGCTTTCCTATAGATCGAATAAGGTAAAATCAGACAGCCAAGTCTGTGAGAGCATAGAAACTTTAAGCACATGACATGTGGGAATCTGGATGCTCCGCATGGGACTTTGCATGAGAGTTAAGTGCAAAGACAAACCTAGTTCTGTAGTTAAGTGGTAACCTTTTAGGAGGTGATAAAATTGTATCTTAGTTTTTACTTAAGCTATGCCTTACACGATACAGTAACATGCACAGGTTGGTGTGACCAATACAGAATTACAATAATGCTGCTCTTTGTTACCTATCAGTAGAATAATGATGGACGATCCCAGTTGCAAACTTATGTAGACACTGGGTGCCCTTTCACTGGTCCCAAGCTCGCAGATCTGCATAGAAACCAGTCTGTTCTTGTCTGCGGTTCACTGTCTACGCAGGGAGAGAAAAATCACAGGTTTGTGATGTTTTTAGGGTCACTCACAGTTTACACAAAAGGTGAATTTTGAAGTAATTTTAGACAATCATAATGAATGAATTGGCTGACTCTATAGTTTCTAATTGTTGTTAGGATGACTACATAATTCTATATTAGATTTAGTACAATTCAGTATAGTTTAGGCAGTTTAAATAGCTGGGAAATAAGCAGGAAGACTGGAGAATGAGTCCAGGAAAAAAAATAAATCACCAAAGCCTCCTGATCGACATCTCAAACGCTTAGAAAATTAGCTTTTTTTGCAAGAGACTTTAAGCTTCTGTTTCCTGCAAGGCCAGGTATTCTGTTTAATCTTTTTGGATCACTCTTCATGGCTCCCAAGTGTAAAGATGACTAAACCTAAATGTGCTTAATGGTCAGTAGAAAAGGGCTTTGTATGTTAAAAACCTCTTCCTTCACATCCAGGACAGAGAGAATTTGAAAGAGAACAGGCATAGCCTGGACCTCGCATTGCAGACCTGATTAACTTGGGCAGCTCTTAGCAATTATGGTGTTTGCCTTTATAGGGTCCGTTCAGTGCAGGTTTCATGTAAACAGGAAACAATTAGAGAAGAAATGTAGTACTCTATTTCCATTGCATTTCCCGTGCAAAACTGTGGGCTGAGCCATTTGGGAATTTTCCCCTTAATTGCACCCTTGGTCATATGAGGTATGTTGATTGACTTTACGTGATGTCCCCAGACACACCTGCTTGGACCTGTTTCAGGCAACCCGCCTCGTGTAATGAAAGATGTTTCGGCTCAGTTTGCTATCTAAAAACACTGAGGGCTGGATTCAGTCCTCGGTTATGCAAGAGGAGTTGCAGAGAGAACGTGCCCATCTTTCCAGCTGCAGGAGGGAGGCGGATGGTTTGGGTTTGGCACTGTTCTTCTCACGGGCATTCCCAAGGAAGGATCGGCATTGATGATGGCTTGTACTGGCTGCAGATAGTCACACTGCGTGGTTGGGGAACCTGAGCTGCCCTCCCCAGCTGTTTGGTCACACAGGATATTGTGTGTGTTGCACAAATAAACATTATCATGTATAATCCTCGGAGCTCTTCTCTGCTTGCCTCGGGGCTCCCTGTTTGTTGCCGTGTCACCAAGGTAATGATGCAGCTCCAAGTCAGAAGAAGAAAAGACCACTTGAGGCAGGCAGGTCCTTTGAAAGTTTGAAAGTGCCAGTGAAATGAAAGTAGGACATCAAGGTATACATAAACCCTTGAAAGTTCATGGAATTTGTGCATAATTAATAGCAGTAACCAAAGCAGAGCAGCAGGTGAACATCAGTCTTGACTTTCTCTTGGCAACTGCTTGGCGTGTCCATTTTCTTGACTGAGAAGAAGTGAGACCCAAGGCAAGTTTAAATCCTTTCAAAATTTATTCAGGATGCTACTGGTAAGTTTTATCACCAGTGGAGATCTCAGAATTGTATCATACGTTCATTTGGCTTCGGAGATGCATCAGCTCTGAGACATCTGATGGAAGAATTTGACTGCATATACATGAGCCAGAAAGCTTCTGGAATTGCCCAAGAGGACTAAGATCATTCCAGAACTGTGAAGTGCTAATTCAGAGGAAGACACAGGCAGTGGTTCTCTAAGTCCCTCTGCAGCTCTGCAATTAAAAACTATAGGTTTTTGTATTATTTGCTGTATTATTCATCTGATTTATTTAGCATATGCATCTGTGATGTATAGATGGATGGATGCGTACATGTAAACTTCTGAAAGGCAATTTTTATGGAGAAACAATGAATAACACAATAGGGGCATTACAGCAAAAAAAAAATGCTTTGTAAGCCCAGAAGGGGAAGGAACAAATAAATACCATGTTCTAACTCGAAATCAATTTTTTTATCTGTTTGACTGGTGGTACATGCACTCCTTGGCAAGGTGATTCTTAGTATTACTGAGATACATGTGTGAGGGTATCATGGTTGGTCTTAGAAATTTCTGTGTGACATGCCGCTTTGCTTCTGCCCCATAAATTTTCATTAAAAAACATTTTATGATCATCCAACATGAAATAGGAGATTAGATTGATAGTATATCCACAGCTACAGGAAAAGATGCCTTTCAAATCTATGTGCATGGTGCAGAGTTCATCTTTTTACGTAGCTGTATAGGAGGAATGGTATTTAAATTGCAACCTAGAGTAATTACAGGAAAACAAACAATTACATTTATGCATCTTAACATTTTAGAAGTTCAGTCTCTTACATGTATTTGCTGAATAAATACCACCTTGCTGGAACTTACACAACCAGGTGATGTGTTCATTTGCGCAATCAAGAGCAATTTAAACATGCAAGAGGACAAAGATAAAATTGGTTTAGTAATGATAAAGCTGAAGGCCTTTATTTTTGTGCAATTAAAATTTCAGTTTGAAATTGCATAGTGAGTTGTTTGCACAGTGTTTCCTTTAACTCTTCAGCTATCTTACCCAGAGAAGGATACTTAAAAGAGTTGTTAAGCAAGTACTGTGTTTTTTCGAGCCCTTGTGGGCCTTGGTGCTTACCTCTGATGAGGCAGTGGTTAAGGTCTTAGGCTGTGCTTGTGGTGGTAGCCATCCTAAGTTTTTCTTCTTGGATATTTCTACCCAAGGATTGAGAATGACCGCCAGTCAAACGTTTGTGGGTAGCTTAACCATTTTTCAGTTTGTCTTGTGCTGCTCAGCTGGTGAGTGCTTCGGTGTTTGTTTTTTGTAGCACGGAAGGAAGAAATCCCAGCTTTTCTCAGTGTTTTGAATCCTTGGTAAATTGCCTTGTATAGAAAACAGGCACACACAGACAGTGTTTATGGGCTTTAATGGTACAAAGAGGGGTGCTTGGAGGTCCCATGATTTTAAACAGGTTTTTTTAAGTATGTTTCTGTGGATCAGCTGTTGCCATTTTAGGCAGGTCAGGTTTTTCCTTCCACAGAACATGCTCAAGTCGATGCCTGAACATGGAAGAAAGGTGAAAGATTATTTTGGATATTGAAAAAAAATCCTAAGCCTATTTCCAGCATTAACAATGTTATTTGGAAGGCTGGAGAAGTTGTGAAAGAGCTTGCAGATGATTCAAGGGTCACTGCAGATGCCCTCTGAGGAACACAGTATGAGTTTATGTGGTGATTTTATCCAAAACTGGCATGTTAGCATCGGAAAGGAAATACCTAGCACTAAAAAGCTCTTTGTCTTGAAAACGGAGACTGAACAAGGGTCTGTGCCTGAGAGGTGAAGTCCTATGCACAGCAATTGTGACTAGTTACAAGTCTAATTATGCATTGGAGCAAATTGCTAAGGGAATTGGTGCACTGTTATGATGGGATTTCTTCTTCTCAAGAGCAGATGTGTCCCTGGAAGATATATGCCTTAGCCAAACCCAGCTTCTTGAGCTCATTGTAGGTGTTTCTAGATTAAACGTGAGGACTTGAGATACTCAGAAGGGCAGATTTGGTGATGTTTTTTTCTACCCTTTAAGCTGTGAATAAATCACTGATTTTGAACCCAAAGTGTTGTCCTGATCATTTTAATATAAACACACACCAATCCGTTTAGTAAACTGGTGGAAAGCTACAAAATGAGAGCACTGTAAAATACTTTGACACCTTGGAAGCTTTGGTCCTTTTTAGAAGTGCTTCCTGTCAGTTCTTCTTGAGATGGTCACATCTCTAGAAAAAGAGTGTATTCTTGTTTGTCCCTACCTAGAAGCCTTTAATGTTGACTTTCTGGTATTTCTTGAGTGAAACAAGGTAAAAAAAATCACATTAATCAAACTGCTGTATACAGGTTTTCGTCTGTAGCATTTAGTCTGTTACCAGCGTTGGTGGTGGCATGTCTTGGAGATAAGGCTTATTGACACATACACAGCTACTGGAGACAAGGTGCATCCCTTTCTTTCCTCTTGCTCACTCTTGTTTTATTACACACTATGGATCACAGAATCACAGAATCGTTGAGGCTGG
>NW_009701637.1:0-7093 GCF_000703405.1 Apaloderma vittatum
GTGCTGCCCCGCGGCCGGAGCAGGGGCTGCTGCCCCCGGTCCCGCTACTCCCCTCCCCGGGCGCTCCAGCCGGGGGGTGCGTGTCCGCCGGCTCTGGGCAGTGACCACTTCCCTTGGAGGAAACGGGTGACGGTTCGGTCAGAAGCTGTGGCTTAACTTCTTTGGTCTGGGGTTCTTTTTGAAACACGATCCATACGTGTAATTATGGTTACGTTCTTGGAAAATATCTTTATTTACGTGCTGACTCGTGTCTGATGGTCTTACGGAGATCCAGCCGTTTTAAAAGATGCTGAGTTTAGAATCATATAATCGTTTTGGTCAGAAAAGACCTTTGAGATCGTTAACCTTTAACCGAGCAATGCCAGGTATACCCCTAAGCCGTATGATACAGGCCTCCTCCTCTTCCTCGTTCGATTTTTTATTCTCCTCTGTAGTAACAGCTTTCATAGCTTCTCATGTAGCTCCCACTACCCTTTCTACCCCTCACGCCTGCAGTGCAAAATTTCAAAGTAAAGAGAAAAAGAGTGAACAGTTGAAGAACTGTTTCTGGGAGGCCGTCACGTGGGACTGTATGTCATTAGCATTTATATTTTACCACATGTGAAGTGCTGAACAGATCTAGAGAATAAAGTTCGTGATTAACCAAGTGGGCCATCTCACACCTTAACATGTCTTCTCCACATCAGTTTGCAATGACCGAAATCTCAGGACAGGCAGAAACACTCTGAACAAATATCTTAAAAAGGCTCATATCTGGTTTTAAGTATTTACTATGAAGATATTTTGTACTAGTCACTGTATTCAACCATTTGTTCTACGGAGAGTGATTTATTTATTTTTTCCAATTCATAAGTAGTCACTGAGCTGCTTCTAACTTGAGGAAAATGTGTGCAGACTTTATGCAGGTCATCTTAGGGTAGAAATAGTTTGTCTTGTCAGGTGTGTCTGGAGGTTAACACACAAGTTGCCATTAGTAAGGGATTGCTTTAAGATACAAATAGAAAAAATATTAATCCACCAGTTTCAATGTCATGGCTTCTGATTTTTCCCACTGAGCTTACAATAATCTTCTGGCAAAACGGGAAATAGTCTGAGCGAAATACTGTTAGTGATCACCACGATATCTTTAAATTTAAACGGGCAAGATTGCAGGGGGCAATTACTGTGAAATAGCAAGCACTGAATTCATGTTGATGCTTACATTGACTTTTGGACTGTTTTTTGATTACCTGCATATTTGGAAAGCTTATTGTGCAAGGTGTGGTATTCACATCCCTATTGCTGATCTTGTTATGGGTCATGCTGGCAGTTTGCTGCTGGGAGGTTATCTTTTTTGTTTTCTTTTTCTGAAGTTCTTATGGAATATGTGTTTCTACAGTGTTTCTCTCTGCTGCCCATGGGAAACGCCATGCTGCAAAGTTAAGTGGATTGTATTCTCCTTCCCCTCCCCCGCATTTATTAAGCTATATTGCAAAGTAAACTTAAGTTTGTATACCAGCAAGAGTTAAAAATCCTGCAATTTGTAGATTACTTGGAATCTGCAGGTTACTTCTAAGGCTTTAATGAAATTTCTGAAAGCCCATAGACTTAAGTCTGGTAATTAAGAATCCCTCCTTCCACTGGCAAGTTATTCAAAAAATGCAGAAAGGCACATGAAGAATGTGTAGCTGCCAAAACCATGGTCTGCTTGGGACAAAGGAGAAAGAAAAATGGGTCGTCCAGGGCAGTATCGAAATGCAACTAGAACCATGGACTTAAAAAAAATCATCTGCCAAAGGGTGCTCTTGTCTGAATGAGCTACTGAAGGAATGTAGTGTATCAAGTTAGAAATCCTAAAACACACCTTTTTTGAGTTTGAATAGTTGATTATTTTTGTGGGGAAAAATATCTCTGGCTTTTCTTTTCCTTAACTTTGGTATGGTGAATCTAAAAAGCAATTTGCAGGCAATAACTGTATGGCTAACCTCTGGTGGATGAATACAAATTGTGTGCAGAACAGGAGCACAGCAAACCTGGCTGCAGACAGCTGTGCCACCACTGACTGATCCTCAGCTGTGGTGAAACTCTCCCCTGAGCTCAGCTGGCTGAGCTGCTTATTGCTGGCTGAGCCATCGCATCCAGTGAGCTTGGCTGCCCTGGGCCGGAGACCTTGGCTTATCTGGTTTGCTTTGACTGATACAGCCAGGAAGAACTTCTGCAAGTGGCTGAGTCCAAAGATGCAAATGAGATGTTTTGCTACAGATCTTCATTTCACCCAGCAGGACTGAATACTCTCTTTGTAATATATTGACCACCTGAAGAGTTTACTCTGCATCCTGCTTTGTGAGGTTATTTTGGGGAGGTATGATGGTGCTTGCTAGTTAGAAGCAAATGAATCCAGCAGGTGCATTGTGAGTAATCATGCAACAGACTGTTTCTATTGCCTCTTGGATGAGGTGTTGTAAAAAGTGGGATTTCATCCCACTTGACACTCACAAATGTGCCTACATTGACTGTTTTAATTGTTTCCAGGGGAAACAGCAAGTTGAGAGTGATCCCTGTTCTCACCACTGCCAGGGTACTGCTAAGCAGCAAAGGGGTTCAGTTTTGCTTGGAAAGCAGAGTGGGTCACTAAAGCTTCATTATATTTTTTCCATGAGAAGAAAGTACTTTGTTTGCAAGATCATATCTTAAGGTGTTTATATCTCATTTGTAGCCCTGCAATTTATCCTCAGTTAATAAAATAACCTTTGTTTTGCTTCTCTGAATGATTCACCAGCCCCCTTTGTGGCTGTTTTGTTCAAAAATAAAGGGGAGGGGGAAGAGAGTATGCTCCAAGTACAAAGGGAGGAGATAAAAGCATCAGTCTTTTTCTGTACCTCCTACGTAATATTGCCATAGTAACAAGGGACTGAATGTGGCCGCTCATCACTGAATGCCAAGGTAAAGCAGTCACTCTTCTTATTCAAAGGAATATTAGTTAAATACAGATTTTTAAGGTGTCAGTAAAGAGCTAGGAAAAAATTATCTGCCTTGCATAGCACACTCTGTAAGGTAGCAATAAAGTGCCACTTTGAAAGAAGAGATGGCAATTAAGGCATTTAGCAGACATTTATAATGCTGTAAATCATAGCGTTCTATCTTTCACACAAAGCCATGCTGAGCTGTGAAGTGCAATCACGGATAATATATTCTGACATTAAATTTACATGAGACGAACAGCTCTCTTTTTCTTCTGCCTAATACATTTCTGGCATGGCAGTTGGCTTTGGCTATTGCCAAATCTTTGTACTGCAGCACTGACTGGCTATACCCCAATCTGGATTAAAGTATCAGTGAGCATTTTGTATATTTACAAATGCATGATGTCTCCTAGACGCTGGTGCTATGTTTTTTTTAACGATTAAACCACCTCCAGAAGGAATGAAATTCTGTTCCAGGTGTGTGCACCAGGTAAAATATGTATCTCAGAAATCTCTGTGAAAAAAAGAAATAGTTTGATTGCTCCTAAGAGTAGAATTTGAGGATAAAAAAGTGCATGCGTTTCAGTGCTTCATTACTAGTAACTTACTGTTACTATGCTAATTTCTCTGTGCTTTGCGTCAAGAATTTAACATTTAATATGTTACATTTCTATGTCCAATAACAGGTTTTGTTTGGGTTCTGTATGTGATCAAATGATGAATTAAAAGGGAAATCTGTTGCTGTGCACACGCTCTCAAAGGCCTTATTAATTTGAAAGGTGATAGATTTTTGGTTTTTTTCCTGAAGGCTTTTTCAGCCCAAAGTGTGGTTAAAATGAGGACTTGAAGCATGGACCAGAATTTTGCTAGCAGCCACTGCTGCCTCCTGGGATGGGGAGTCAGAAGTGGCTGCAGGAACAGCTTTTCCTGCACCACCAGTGCTCTCTCTGCCAACCTTTTATGCCTCTGGTTGGGGTTTAAACAAAAGAAGGGCAAGAGCTGGAGGGAACAGATCCAGGGAGAGTGATCTGTTCTTGGATGCCTGGGAAAATGATACAGATTCAGGTCAGGGCCAGGCTGAAGGGCTGGGAAGACTCAGCCGGGAGGAGTGATAGCTGGAGACTCACCGTCAGAGCTGGGGGAAGTGGAGATTGAGTTGGAAGAGCTGGCAAACCTCTGTGAAACCCCAGAGCAAACAGTCTGTCTCAGCTTCTCTCGAGGGTGAGTCAGGTAGCAGGTGACAAACTGGCTCTACAGACGGAGCCGCTGCTTTTGCTTGTCTCTGCTCTGGCACCCAGCCAGTCCCACCTGTGCTGGCAGCTGGTGGGGCAGGCGAGGTGACGCACACGGTGCCGTTTCTTTGAGAAGGCAGGAGGAAGGTTGGCATTCGCTTGTTTCCTCTTTAAAAAGAGTGCCCTAGAAGTCACACATGCATGCACACCGCAGTTATGGGATCAAGCACTCAGAAGTTAAGCATGAAGTAATTTGTACATCCTTCCTTGTTTATCTGCTCCTCTAGGCTATTTCTAAGTGATCTCAGCATCACTTGCTCCTTAGGATTTGCTCTTCCTCATGCAGCCCAGTTGTGTTTCTCACACTTGCTTGTGATGGGTTTTATGACAGCTCCCTGCACTGGTGACTGGAAAATGTCAGGATTCACCTAATTATGCAGTCTGTTGGGCTGCACATCAACACGTTCTGGTTGATGTTGACCGTGTTGCCCGGTAAAAGTCTGGCAAACCCAAGCTTTCACCTCCTGAGCATACTAATGGGAGCTTTCTTGCATATGAGCTGCTGGGGAGTCTGTGTGGGAAGGGAACAAATAAAGATCGTGTGACTCAGCCTCTTTTCACAGTTTGAACAGTTGCCTGAAGGGTATTTTTATTGCCTGTCTGCAGTAGATGCACTTTTTTTTTTTTTTTTTCTTCTTTCCCCCTTCCCTTCTTTCTCCTCTCCTCCCCTGTGTAACTCTGGCCAGTCTGACTTGTGGAGCTCCAGTTTCAGAAACAGCTCTTAGGTTTTCAGGGGCAGCTTCTTGTGTATGGGAGAAGGTAGGAGGCTGGGCTTTGAAAGAGGGAAAGAATGTGGATTACTGTTTTATGCCAGACTGCTGTAATTAAACAGGTTTAGAAGCAAATGAAGAAGCAGGGTTCCTCTCTACCTGGTTTGTGCCCTTTGGGGAGAGGTGGAGCCTTATGTGTGTCCTCTTTTTACTTCTTTTCTAAGCCTACTAGATGAGGAAAATATTCTTGGTGTAGTCAACTGTCTGGTTGTTACATTGCTCTCCTGGAGGGTGGGCGGATGTAAGTTTGAACTCCTTCGTGCAGAGGAAGTGAGTGCAGTGACTACTGGTAGCCTGTTACTCAAAGTTTACCATTTTGTAAGAAGCTTTTTACTATCAGATAAGTGACAGTGAAATGGTTCTGCTTATGAGGGAACCCAGACTCCTGTAGACAGCTGAATCAACAGTTAATTCAGTACAGCAATTTTTAGTGAAATATCTGTGTGTAGACTTGGGAAACATTCATCTTGAGCACTTCTTTGTTAGGTTAGGATTTTTCCCCCCTCTCTGCAGCCAAGGTATGAAAAATGTCAATGCACCTGTGAGAGGGCAGATCTCAAACACTTAAGCCCTAGGCTCTATCAGACACTTTTAATGTGGGTGTTGGTGTCTGACTTGGACTTGTGCGTGCTGGTCTGTGAACTGAACGCCTAAAAACTAGATGGGGCAATGCCAAGTGTTGCCTCACTGCAAATGTATGCCTCTCTTGACCGCCCTGGATTCAGGCCCTTGCCTTAATTTATACGCATTGTGATTCAGGTGGTTTTGCACAACAAAATCCTTTTTGTGTGGGGGAAAATGATAAAGTACTGAGGTTACGACTATAACGTGTACTTTCTATGGGGTTTTGTTTAAATTCTTTAGCAAAGGTAGACAATGCATCACCTAACAGAGGAACGAAGCAATGTTGACATGCAGCAGTGTTGGTTTGTGTGGATTCAACACAGTATCTTATGTACAGCCGGCAATTAATCCAACACCTGACTAACCGGTTAAGACCGTTAGCACACACAGAGGCAGATTAGTACTTGGGTTTAACACTACAGTTACACTGACTTCTCAGCAGTTGTGTTTACTTGGGGAAAAATTTGGATCACAGAAAGGGAGGACAGATACACCAATGTCTATATTTGATAATTCATCTGATAAATACTTGTTCTACTTTTCCTGATGTACATGCCAGAATGCTGCAGAATGTAATTCGCTGTTATGGGATGCCAGCCTTGTATTGCTTGTGTTACTTCCTTTTCTTCAGACAACCACCTTTTGATTTGTTCTTCACCTGTCTTGAGACTGAATTATCCTTACCTGGTGCTGCATAAGGTATGGAAATACACACTAAAAGATATATTGCATGCAAAATCTTAAGCGTTGCAGGTAGAGAGTTGCACAAGCTTAAAAGGAGTCTCAGACTGCCTTGTTTCAGAAAGTTTTCTCATGATGGTTTAATTGCTTCTTTGTTTAGCTTTTTGCACTTTTGCTACACTATCTTCAAGCCCCTTTGATGTTGGATCAGAAATGAATTTTGGAACCATGTTGCTAGGAAATAGGTGAATGGCCACAGATTCACAACATTCCCTATTTGTCTAAGCTAATCTATGTGTTTGTTTTATATGTCACAGAATCACAGAATGTTAGGGGCTGGAAGGGACCTCAAAAGATCATCTAGTCCAGCAGCAGGATCACCTACAGTAGATCGCACAGGAACGCATCCAGGCAGGTTTTGAATATCTCCAGAAAAGGAGAGTCCACAACCTCCCTGCGCAGCCTGTGCCAGCGCTCTGACACCCTAAGAGTGAAAAAGTTTTTTCTAATGTTTTTGTGGAACCTTCTATGTTCCAGCTTGTATCCATTGCCCCTTATCCTGTCATTGGACGTCACCGAAAAGAGCCTGGCTCTGTCCTCCTGACACTCCCCCTTGACGTATTTATAAACACTAATGAGGTCACCCCTCAGCCTCCTCTTCTCCAAGCTAAAGAGACCCAGCTCCTTCAGACTTTCCTCATCAGGGAGATGTTCCACTCCCTTCATTGTCGCTGTGGCTCTGCGCTGGACTTACTCAAGCAGTTTCCTGTCCTTCTTGAACTGA
>NW_009701638.1:0-39682 GCF_000703405.1 Apaloderma vittatum
CTTTTCAGTAGTGTCCAATGACAGGACAAGGAATAATGGATAACAAGCTGGAATATAGAAGGTTCCATAAAAATATTAGAAAAAACTTTTTCACTGTGAGGGTGATGGAGCACTGGAACAGGCTGCCCAGGGAGGTGGTGGAGTCTCCTTCTCTGGGGACATTAAAAACCTGCCTGGACGAGTACTTGTGTGAGTACTATATGTGATCCTACTCTGGCAGGGGGGTTGGACTAGATGATCTTTGGAGTTCCCTTCCAACCCCTGACATTCTGTGATTCTGTGACGACAATTGCTGATATTTAAACCTTTCTCATCTCATTTTTGGAAGAAAAGGTATGTCAAAATACCAACATTTCCCATGGGATAGGGATCTTGAACAGCTCTAATAAGGGTCATTTTCAGTAGCTTTTGCTCTGATTTTTATATCTGTCTTCAAAACGACTACTGTTGGTTTTCTGTCATTCAGAAAAAAAAAATGGAATCAGCAGGTAAGGAAGGGACATCTTAAGTTCATCTAACTCTGTGTTTTGTTACCAAAAGTTACTGTTTGAAACAACCTGCTTTTTCCCAGACTGGAAAGAGTCATGGTATATCATCCTAAATTATACTTCCTCTTTCATCACCAAGGGGGGATTTCACCTCACTTAATCAGTTGTTGTCTGAAAGTTGGAGACCTAGTTGAAACTAATTGGCAGTTCTCTGTCAAAAATCACAGCAGAGAAAGAGCTGTCGATCTTCCCTCTATATCAATGGGCACCAACAGAGAAATATTTATCCATTGCAGAACACATATAAGGATTCACTTTCCCAATGCTAGTTCTCTCCTCTGATTGTCATGGGAACAGTAAATGAGATTAGATGCTTGCGTTGAGATTAACTCTCACTTAGGTCATCACCTAGACATGCTTACTTTAGATTCTCAAGAATTATGTGACTTTTACTGTGGGGTTCAGTATTAGCATCTATCTTCCTGTATCTCCTTTCACCTCAGAACTTCATGGTCCTTCATAACCCCTAACTAGGAGTAAGATATGACTTTTTTATAGTTAGACAGAACAAATATTAAATAGAAATGGCATCATGAGTCTTAACATTAGGCCTTTTGCTACTGTTGTTATCAGAATAAGAGACAATTAAGTGAGGAGACAGTGGAATTAAAATATCTTGCATCACTTTTTGCATAAGAAGGCATTAGCAAGATATCCATCTACAAGCAAGTCTCCCTAAATAATGGAATTAATGATTTAAAAGAAAATGTTCATGAGAGCTGAAGGCCCGCAAGTGAGCGGAATCAGTCAGTATTAAGCGGTGAAATAATAACTGCAGAATTACATAGGATGTGAAAAGAAGAAGTAAGCTGGAATTCATGAAAGCAGGTTAGATCGATTCTTTGTGAACATCAACATGAAGCGAACTGACAACTCATTCTGCTTTTGAACATCTGTTTCTCTACTATCCTGAGTCATAGAGGAAAAGATCTATTGCAATGTTGCAAACTACAGTGGCTTTGTACCCTTTGGCTCTGTTCAACGTTAAACACTTAAGTAGTTCTGGTGAGATCAAGCAACCTTGAACAAATCAGACTTTAAACATGTATTGTTCAGTATACTAAAGAAGAGTCTAGACTGTAGGAAAACCATGAATTAACATTTTTTTTCTTTTTTTCAGATGAGGCGTAAGAAAGAAAAGAAGTGAAGACATTTCAGAGCTTTGAACTTACGTGAGTGGATAGCTTAGTGAAAGTCAGTGTTGATGGACCTGCATAAGAAAGATCAATCCTTGACTAGCATGCAAATTCTAAATTCAAGCTACCCTATAACATGAAGAAGCATGAAGAATGGAGTACTGTCATTAGATAAAGAAGTAGTGCAGACTGACCTATGAATTTCAGATTCATCTCAGTTACTATACCACACAAGCAAAATATGAATTTGTAGATACTGACAATGAAGATTCCTCTATGTCTGCTTTTAATTGGGGAAAAGATGGACAAAATGACTACTGGAAAGCTAAAGAGGAAAAGACAGAACAGACTTCTATACTAACAGGTGGCATACCCAGATTTCACTGAGCTGGCTTTTTTATTTCTTTCTTTTTAGTAACATAAGAATGAGTAAAAAATCAGTAAAATATGAGAAATTGCATATTTAAAAACTGTTAAAATTGGGTTAATCTTCCATGCTAAAATTAATCTTCATGAATTTCTGCAATATGAAAACTTCTGTATATATGAGATTCAGGCAACATTTGGTCATTTATTTGGCCAATAAAACTCTCTCAGAGATGCTGAGACAGAAACAAAGATCCATGCTTCATGGTCTAAATCAAACTCTAACCAAGTGTGAAAGAAAAAAAGAAAAGGATGATATTTTAAAACGTTTCAGAGATATTTAGTTTCCTATATATGTTACACTTGTACTAGAATATATGCATAAGTAGCTTAATGGTGGTGGATGTATAAGTTTATTCTCTGTCATGCTCTACTTTGGCCTGATATTCAAGAGAAAGCATTTTGAAGAAACTCTAAGAGCACAACCCTTTGATGAATCTCACTCAAGTGCTGTTGGTGGAAAGAACTTGCACTTTATCCTTTCTGGGAAGTCAAGATGCTTTTTGTTTGTTTATATCTTTTTTAAACTACTAAATTTAATTGTTTGCTTCCCTGGCTGTAATGAAATAAGAAGATAATGAGTTTTTCATTGTTCACTAATTGTATACTAAAGATGAGACACAGTCAGCCAACTGTAAATTGCTGCTTTACTGTAATGTTTGGATATTTCAGTGCAAATAGTCACAAATACATCTGTTCCTGCATAAAGTAAAATGTCTGTGTTATGAAAACAAGCTGATGTGGAGAGCAATAAAAAAATAACTATGATGACTTCTGTTGATTAGGATTTGTTGTATTATTTGAGTTCCTTTTGATGTCTCACAAAAACACTTGCACGTTTCAGCACCATAAAAACAGGTGATATTTCAGCAGCTTTTCTTTCTCTATGGGATTTAGAATTGCAAACCTGGAACTGATATTCACAGATAATATAAATCCTAAGATATAAGTAACTTTGCAAAACAAACTGACAAAACGTGTTAAGGCTCAACAGGCACCATCTTTTCCTTATCTTAGTTGCTTCTACAAGTAAAAGCTCCCAACGTGAGTTAGGCATAAAAGTTATGTTAACTGAATTTCCTGGCATGTGTGTGATCTCATTTTTTTCTGTCTTTTCCGGAAAAATTAGATTTAACATTCTAATCAGATCCAAAGTTCCCTGAAGGATCCAGATAGAAATTTTAACCCTGTTGGATTTAATGGCAGCTTTAGAATTGCTATAAAAAGTGACTAGGATTGCCCGTTAAAACTTTCAGTCAGATCATCCATAATGTATAAGTTTCAGTTCAGAGGCAGAAAATAATCGGGAAGCCCATTTCTCTGTGGAACAAGGAGGTGTCAGTAGACAACGTTTCATAATGGACTCCCAGAAGAAGAGCAAGAGATTCATGAAAGGAAAACAACAGGCTCTTGTAGACTTCTGTTGACTTTGACAATATTCAGTATGGCCACCATTAAGAATTATACCGCTACTCCCTAACAGCTCAGCTCCCTCTAATAAAATACACAACCTACTTCATTCCACAGAGAAAAATGTTTAGCAGTTATTTAGTGATCACAAAATACCATGGCATGATTTCATAGTAGTTAAAAAAAAATTATGATATTTGAATTATCTTTCCAAGCATTACTTGCTCTGCCCAGCTTTTCCACTGGGAAACAAGGACTGAATTTGAAACTAATAAATTCTGTAAATATTGTACCACGGAAAGGCACTAATCTTGGCTCTAGAGGGGCATACACCTGTATACACCAGTTGCATTTTTCCTGCCATTAACCATTGCGCAATGCAGCCCAGCAGTTCGTAGGGCTGAAGGCAGAGCTGGCACGAAAGAAGGAGCCCCAGGTGCTCCCTGCCTTCACCTGTGAGCTCATCTCTACTCCCAGCTCACCTGAGACCAGCAGAATGATTACTGAGGAATGCCTTGTGGAGATTACTGGTTCGGAAGCATGTTTAAAAAACAAATTGTTTTAGGGAAATTGCAAATACAGTAGATTTCATTCAAGGTAGGCTGTGAACGTTTTGACTTAGCTGATTTTTTAAATTATTATTTTTTAAGTGTATTTTGAGTTCTGGCTATCTAAACTTACACAGACTAATTTTTTTTTTTAATGAGTCATGCAATTTGCACAAAACTCTGGGTGATCTGGCAATGTCTGGCATGCTGCTGTTCATTTAGTTTTGAGCCCTTCTACATTTTTTCCATTTCACTAAGAAGAAAAATGAAAGCAGAGATAGTTCAGAATTTGGAAAAAAACTGTGTGATAAGACCCCGCTGGCAGCACCATTTTACTATTATTTTGTAATTTTATATATTCATATACATCTTTTCTATAAATATGTATAGTTCATACATATTAATATTTATAGGTCATATTTGTAGTCACTGGCCTCTAGTGCCTGGCTTTGGTGAAGAAGGGACTCAGGAAGGTCCAACTGACGAGTAAGTCTAATTACTTAATTGAGAACTAGCAATCTACATAAAGAGCATGTACCTAAATATTTTTAAGAACCAGAACAAACTAGGGGGCCAGGCAATCACTGCTTTATTTATCGCTAGCCCCTACTGCAAAGGTGGTCTTGGGACTATCTCTTAAGTGTGTTGTTGAGAAATAGGATACTACGTTCCCTAGGATTTATTCAGTCATCCAGGCCTTTCCTTTGAGCCCTTTTCAACTAATGAATATTAATCTTATATCAGTCATTTTTGACTTAAGCTCACAGTTCATAGAATCATAGAATGGTCTAGGCTGGAAGGGACCTTAGAGATCATTTAATCCAACCTCCCTGTCATGGGCAGGGACGCCTCTCAACTACACCAGGCAACATAGTTCCAGCTCTTATCCTCAGAACATTGACGGAAAGCTTCTCCAGCAGAAGCACCCCCAGCAGAAGAAACACCCCCGTTCTCTGGCAAAGGCTGATGTCACCTGTGACTGAAGAATGAATGAGCAAAATATTGAATTTGTCTCATCATTATATCCTTGAAGCAAGCACAAAAAGAAATTAATAAGCTTAACAACATGAAGAACAAACATAAAGTCTCAAAAGGAAAGGAAGAGAAATCATTAAATTGAAATCCACATACATCTAAACTCTTGTGCTTGTGACAGGGGGCTCAGAGGAAGAGCACACATCCATCCATGTTTCTCCCCAAATGAAAGCTTTTTCAAAGACCTCATCAAATAATCCAAGAGTCTCCAGGAGATAGAATATACGTTACAGAGGATAAAGATCAAGCAGCTCTGAGAAGGAGACTATTCGGAATTAAGCTGCACAACATATCAGATGCTTCCTCATTATTAGTGGCTTTAATAACAATGACACCTTTGCATTGTACTTCTTCCAAATGTGTGTGATTCCAGCTGCTCATAGTAAACCAGGCCAACTTTTTTTTTCAATCAATTTTCATCTAGCTTAGGTACATTTCTTGTTAAGATTCTTCAGTGACTGGTATTTTCTGAGTTACCACTACAGAGCTCCTATAGAACAACCAGTGAGCTAAACTCTTCCAGTGACTTTGTCACTTGTCACTTTGTCTTCTTGAAAAATGCAATGAGAGGGATATCACGATAAACATACATGTGTGTAGGTGGGTATTACTATTTGCTTAGTAGTGAATAGTCTATGTAAGCTTATGCTCAACACTTATTGCCAAGCAAACACCGCTAGTCAGGATAGCGTTTGCTGTCTGGCTCAAAGAGGAAACCCATTAAGGCAAATCCTTGGTATAATTGGTAGAATTCAGCTATCTTCAGCCCTGTGCTGTAATGGGATTGTTGTCATTGATTTCACAATAGAAAGGACTGCTTCACTACCAAGGCTTAATTGCCTCCAGAGGATATGTCTGTGTTTGCCGTTAAGGCTGAATCTTTTCTGTCTCATCTTGGCTGGGCTGTTTCCAGCTCTGTGGAGAGGCTAGTCTTAAGACCCACCAGAGGAGCATCACAACAGTCCTACTAGTGGAGACTGCTGGAGGCATGTTTTGAATTAATGGGTCTCTATCAACAGACAAAAAGTCCTACCCAAATACCGTCAGTGAAGATCTCAGCAAAATGCAGGCCACTCTTCCTGTTCTTGTTTTTTGCTTTGTACCCTACATCTTGAGCGAAATTTCTCTTAGACTAATTAATTCCCAAAGGTGACTTCTTATAAAATAACAAAAGAAAGTAAATAATAAACAAACCAGAAAGACTGTAATTAAATTTCTTCCCATACAATGAAAGAAAAAATGCAATTCTCTTTGAAAAAGCATATAATGTTGTTTATTCTAACCCTTTTCCTTCCCTCTAGGACTTTATTTATTGCATATTTCAGCAGCTACTATCAGGTGATGAGTCTATCAAAAGATAATGTAACTGCTGACTTCATTTATTAAACTTCACAAGGGCCAGGCATGAAGTGTAAATAGAAAAATCACTATCTCTGGATGCCAACAATGATAATTGCAGCTACAGTTACTCTGAAGGCAGTGGAGTGCTTTGCAGAGTAAATGAGAAGTAGTTTTTTCTTTAGTAGATAAACATCCTGTTATAGTTCTGAGCGAGTGCAGAGATAACACAAACAACACAACTGTTTAGCAAATGCACTGCTTATCATTTGGCTAGCTGAACAGAAATAGTAGGACTTAGAAAGTCAAGTAAAATTATAGGAACAAATATTGAACCCTGATCAAGAGAGAGAAATAGCCTGACTTATCTCCAGGTCAATACTACAGTGAGAATGAATTTTCAAATTACATCTCTGCATTATTCAAATAATAACTACCTGTTCCTCTGCCTCCCCAGGGTACCTTCAGTGGGTTCCCATGGGTATCTTCCAGCAGTTACAACTCTCATATATCACTCTCCTTTGAAGGGCTAAGCTCAATACAACACAATATTAGCAGTGGTTCAGCAAGGAATGAAAGAGGGAAGATGGGTAATCCATTACAAAGAGAGCAGCTTTAGGCACAAGCTGCAGAGGTCCCATTTCATGCACAAAGACAAGGCTCAGATGTAAGCTTTGAGGGATTTATTACAAGAACACTGAAATGACTAAAAATGCAAAGCTACCACATCACCAAAGCAGCGGAAAGGAAGCTGCACCCCCCTGTTTACAGACTTAGTCCTGGGTGTCTCTTTCATTCAGTGAGCGACCAGTCCTGTCATTATGCCATGAGCTGGAAAGTCAGGAGACAGTGGATCAGTTCATCACTTCTCTCAAGGCCAATGCTAGGGACAGATAAGCAAAACTACCAGTGGTGGGGTCTCCGGACCTTTCTCAGCATCTCCTTTCTTCCTTTTGCAGGAGAAGCAAAGGAGGTAGAGGATTCTACCAAAAGTAGAAAAAGCATCAGAGAGGGCAAGGTTCAAAGACTGAGTAACTCTTTGAGTGACCTCTGCAGCACTGAATACTGAGGAAAAAGTTTAATTCTTTCTCCAATGTCGATGATAAACTCGCAAGCAATCTTCATTTTACTACTATCCTTTTGACTACCGTCAGCTGAATCAGACTGTTCATCTGTGCCTCAATTTCTGAAGCAACGAAATGGCAATTGTACTATTTCCCCATTGTGTATCTCAGATAGAAAGTGTTTTAGTAGCACAAAGATGCTGTTATGTTATTATACACCTTATGGTAGGAAGAAAGACTGGGAGAGTTATTATTTCTGAATATATTTCAAGGCATAAATTATTATTATTTTTTTCCCAGCAGTGAAAAAACAAGAGCAGATTTCAGGGCAGGTGGTAAATAGCCAGATGCCATTGACAAATTAATAAATCTTCAAATAATAACAAGAGTAACTTCTCAAGTGAACTCAGACTGAAGTTTTTTTGGTAGTGGGTCAAGCTAACATATGGTTGGCTTAGACACTGAAATGGCAGACAGAGCCTGAACAGAAGCAATCAAAACAAAATCTGTTAAGGAACAGACAGCAAAAATACCATCAGCAGAGGCAGGAAAATTAGATTGACAGCTGCGAGAAGCAGATAAATGATAAATAAGTGAAGTGTGGGTTTTTTTGCAATAGGAGTTCAAGCAACTATGCCCCTACTATACTATTTCATAAAGTTTGAATATTTTAACAGGTTGATAACAGAAAGTCATTTAAAAGTAAATACTCTGTTTCCATAGGGTGTGTAACACAAAGCATCACTGATGGTGTTTCCAAAAAGGATATACTTTTGCAGCTGCCTGAACTTAATCTCTCGTTTACAAAGTAGACTTAAATGTATTTCTATGCCCATTTTTGCCAGAATTTCTGCTATGTTAGCCACTGCTGAACACATGGAGAAGCTGGAAGACACAGACAAATCACCAAGAAGAAACTGCAGCAGGAGGATTTTCTGCTCTGGCTTTCTTGATTTACTAATTGCTTTTGAAACACTCTTTGGGAGGTCAGACAAGATATCTGCAGCAACAGAGTTGTTATCCTTCACACCCCCATCGCCCTGCTGCTGTCCACTCCAGCCTCTCAAACCAAAACACACCACATAGAGCTGAAGTAGCAGAACAGATCTTATGAGCACTTTTCATCTGCTGCAGTGCAAACTCAGCCAGCTTAATTCAAATGTTCTTTTGAAGTAAATCATCTGCCCAAGCCCATTACCTAGATATGACAATATTCACCATATGTAGGCAAAACAGGGTTAACAATTATAGTTCAAAGGGAATCAATGGAAAACCTTCTTACATCAGTGGAATTAAAATATGTACAAATGCAAACACTGAAAAACCTGCCATTGCCATGGGTAAAATTACAACCAATGCATAGCCATACTTCAAACTTCTCTTGAATTTTTGAATCCTTATCTAGAACAGTCAGTGTGTGGAAGGAGGTTTAGCTGAAGAACCCCAGTTAACATCTCAGTTTTGAGATATGTGTGCTTGCACTGGTAGATATACATATATAACTTCATCCCATTTTGCTTTCTACCTTCTAATTCATAAAAGAGCAATAAGCTCTTTTGAGTTATTTTACTAACTCTACTGTGATCACTTCACAGTTTCCAGCTACAGCATGGTTTTATTATTTGTAATTATTAAATAGTGGAATTTCTATGAGCTCACATGTGTGATTTCAGCAAAGATGAACTTTTTTACTTTACTCTTGCAGTTCTGATTACACTCTAAGAAGTTGCATATTCATGATTTACAGGAATGTTAATTTTCCCTATGGGCAAATACTTATTTATACTTATACATAAAAATTGTAATTGACCTTCAAGTATCTATCAACAAATCTCAAAACAGGTTGACAATGTGAGAAAATCAGAGGAAGTTTAGGTGCTGTCAATAAATGTATCTGTTCCAGAGCATTGACTAAAGCCTGACCATGCCCAGGGAAGTCAAAAATTCAATGTTCAGTAAAATGAGCTGCACCAAGACTATGACTTTACAGACGACACTTCAGCACTGCTAGTTTCTGGACTGGCAATAAGAAGGAAGAGGCTAGCCCTGGGTCATAGGTCTTAAAGTACATCTTGTGCTTGATGTGGTGAGCCAGAACTAGAACCAAATCCCAATTTCTGAAGTGAGCCTCTCCTTTGGCTCACTAAGGCTCGACTGGTAGAGGTGACTTCTCCGTGAGAAGGAAATAGAGTGTCATGCTGTGGTCAGACCGTGATGTGGCCCCCACCTCTCCCATCAAGACAGAATTGCCACCTCGCTCACCAACAGGTGAGGAGTTGCAGCTGCATTCCTGGGTATCCATCGGTAAAACACTGGGAATGGAACTGCCAACGATGGGCAGTGTAACAGGGAAACCCCTGGGTGAACAGAGCCCTCTATTGGTAAAAAGGGATACTGCCTCTTTTTTCTTAAAAGAATGCATTCATTAATTAGGACTAAACACTCAACTTAACTTAACTAGACTGGTACTGGCTATTCAAAAATTAGTACAAAAATTAGTTCGATACACAGCGGTTAGGAGGTGCAGCTAACGAAGTCTTTTCTCCCTCAGTGAGCAGAGACAAGTTTGTTTGCCAAATCGTCTTATTAAAGATTTAATTACTAAAACCTTTCTCTATTTTGTATTCTGCAGGCAATTCTAAATTGCATATTTGCATTTCAACTTCATTTCTGTTTGTGGCTTTCTACACTTTTATGAATAAAAAGATAGATTCTGGAACGGATGCTAGACTATTAATCCCAAGCATGAAATGTCAGGATGTATATATTTACATTTCCTAAAGAACATATTACCTAGTGGCAAAAAAGATAATAGAGAAAATACTATACATTTGAGAGATGATAGTATGACATTCTAGAAATTTTAAGCCCTCTGAAACACCATGAGAAAATATTTTCTGCCTAGAGACAGAGAAAATAATTTGTAAAATAGTAGAACAAATGGATTGTGCTTAAGTCTGCATTGAGTCATCTTCAAGTGTCATCAAATGGATGAAAAAATCCATAAAATCCACACAGATTGGATGAGTTAACTATGTTCAGATTATGATTTGCACTGGAAAGAGGATTATCCCTGCATTGCTTTGTGGATGGTACAATCATCAAGGCTGGAGATGCTTTTCAGCCAGCTGAAAGGAAAACGGCTTAGGTTGGACAGACTAGTTCACATAAGGTAGGGGTGAAATTAGAAAAAGGCTGATCTGAAAGATGAAAACTCTAAGGTCTGTGAAGCAGTGGTTTTCAGCCTGATGACTGCAATGTTATGTTTCTAGCATGTTACTTTAAAATATGATCCAAAAAACATTAAATTCTTTTCTTTCATGGAAGTACAATGTTGGGAGACATATCTGATTTGGAACTTGAAACACACACCTCAAATACGTCATTCTGATAAGCTTCAAGAGCTTTATTGAATCAAAGCCTTTCCTAGTAAAACACATACTTTGTGATAAACACACAGAATTAGAAGGTTACCATTCCTCAGCTGAGCTGCACTAAGTATGCCTCTATAGGTGAGCTGTTTGCCACTATATAAAAGCAAATAGCTTAGCTGAAGCTTTATGTTGTTTACTTTTTGTTATATCACTTCACTTAGATCATTGGCAGCTATCAAAATATACACTCTCTCACCCGAGTTGACAAAAAAACACTACAATTGTTTGACTTCTCTGCAGTTACTGTAAATACCAGAAGTCCCAATTCCAGTGATGCAGGGTCAGGTATGAGATTTGCATTAGTCCTCACAGCACACTGGCTGAAAGTCCATTTCTTTCAGCGGCTGCCTTCTTAGGACTCACACTGTCTTTCTGCACAAATGAGACACTATACAATTCAATTTTTGCCATTTGAGAACTGCAAAGTACTAGTAAATATTTTACTATCCATTTTATGATTTTTTGTAAATGAAGTGCATAAAGGAACTAAAGAGATTATAGCATTTTCTGTATTTCGATTCCTTCTTTACAATCCCCCAAACATTAGGTGAAAATCTGTAAGTTTATCCATAATGTGCAATGATACAGCACATAGATTCTAATAGATGGCATTATAGTGCATAGATCTCCCAAAGAAGGAGCTGATGAAAATGGATTTCACTGCATGTGGAGTTGGAAACATGCTCGTCAGCTAAGCATTTCAACAATATTATATTCATAATAAAAAAACAAATAGTCATTATTATTCTTGGTGTAGTTCCATTTGATCACTAAGGTATCTGGCTGCCACTCTGATAGGACTATTTTGAAAGGATGATTTGCCTAGACCACAGACTGCATAGGAAGAACTGCAGTGCTGCTCTACTGACAATTAATTTTAATCCTATGTTCGTTAATATGAACATATGAAAAAGGGATTTTTAAAACCATTTATAAATTCCCATTCAATGTTAAGTGTACATAAGACGATACTTTGTGGAATTATTTGTTATATGTTTGGGGTGTTTTTATCATTTCTTGTATCTCTTTGCCCTCCTTAATCAGTTAGTCAATATCTGTGGTGCTGATTGTTTTTCACGAGAGAAAGCAATCAATGATATGACTAGAATAATACTTGATCTGATCTTACTTGCTTTGATTTAGATTTCAGGTTGGCTAAGCCACTCCCAGAGGTAAGGTGCCTGTTATTTTCAGTTCACCTTAGAAACAGCCACAGGCAAATTCAATAATGAAAAACGGCATAGCATTGGTTTCAAATAATTTCAGCAGCATAGGGATATCATAGCTCAGAAACAAACACAAAGAATATTTGTGGGCTATTTGATTATAATAAAAAAAAAGAATTTTAAACAGAATTCAGCCATAAAATGTGCACCACCAAAATAACAAAGACAGACAAATACTTGCCCTGCTGGTAAACACCATATATTTATGATCAGTCCTGGCTCTCGACCTGGAATTATCGAAGCATGATTAGGCTACCATCCAATTACCTGGCCACCACAATCCTTCAGAACATCCTAGGACGGTAGGACATTGAGCTATGAAATATCAGAATTTTGGTGAGTTAAGTGAATAATAGGGAAATTGCTTTTTAGGAAACTGCGACATGAGACAGTCTGGACTAAATTTCAGTTTGCCATTTGACTAAGGCTGGTTTAGGGGTGAGAATGCTGGCTACATCATGCAGATACTAGCAGTTCTGTAATGACTTTTTATAGATCTGCCTCCAACCTTGGAGAACCAAGTGAGGTGGCTTAAAATGTAGCAAGAAAAAAAATCCCAGCAGCTCAAGTAACTGCATTTTTCCCTCTCTTCAAAGTCCTTGCAAGACTTAGAGGCCCTACTAGCAAAGCTAGACTAGTCCAGAGAAAGCTTTAGAGTCCTCCTAATTTACTCCAGAAATACATAACATATGTATTATTTTTCCTTAAGTTTCTCCACCCTGGACTCAAAGTATTGCAGTGCTAAAGCCATAGTGGCTGGTACAGATACATAGGAATCTACAACCTTAGGATAAGATCACAGGATCATGGGATGATCATCTGGGATGGAGGTGACCTGAGAAGCTCTCTAGTCCAACCTGCTTGAAGTGGGATCATCCATGAGATCAGACCAGGTTGCGTAAGACTTTTTTTTACTGAGCTGGTTACAAACTACTTTGATTACACCCACAGCAACCACTGCAGTTATGCAGGAAGGCACTGGATTTCCTCTTCAGCAATTTGCTCCCAGACAAGGCAAAAGGTAAGGAAGATTCTGCTTACAGAGTCATAGTTAAGCTGTGAGATGAAAAGCAGGTTTTTGATTCACCTTAGGTGTTGACAGGCCCAAGCTACAGAGAGCTGTGTGTCCACAACACAAAGTTAAGACGCTTAATAAAGTACCACCTACATCTGCACTCTGACTATGCAAAAATGATTAAGAGTTCAGAAAAAAGTAATTTAGCAAGGCTTGAAAAGCAACAGTGTAGGTGGATAGGAAATCTGGTTTCAGCAGTAGGACTGGATGTATGGTTAATATACATGTATTCTCACCCTGCTCTGCTAGTGGAATGTGGTAGACGTTTCTTTATTACCTAAATAATTATGTCTACCACACAAAGACAAATGCAGAGCCCCTTCGTTAGGAAAGGTCCCCAAAGAGCAGAAAAGGAAGGAGAAATACAGTATTTAAAGCGAGAAATATTTCAGTGGGGTCTTTTGAAGAGGGCAGGAGTTAGTTACCCCACTGAAGGAGAAAGCTGATAGGCAAGGATCCGTTATTCATAGCTTGCAATCATAGCCCTGTGATTTATTAGAAAGGCTCAATTCATGCTGTAAGCCTTGAGCACAATAGCTCTCAAAGTTTTTAGTTTCGGAAACACATAGTAGATTATGCTTGTTTTTTTCTCCGGACAGATCTGTGACCCTGATCCACAGCTCAGTGTCTAAAATGGAAGCAGCATTAAAAAAATACTCACCACTATAAAATCACAGGGAGGTGATAAGAGTCTTTCTACACACAAAGCAGATATGATGAGTGCTTTTGAATAAGCTAGCCTGCTGGGGTGATTGTATTGATTGGGAAAAGAGGGATAATCATGCACTGATTTGACTTTTTTTTTAATCAGATATGCTCCTGAATTTTCTAAGCAAGAAAATCGAGTGCATAAATTTATTACAACTATATAAATTTATGCACTAAGGCAGTTGTGGCTAGTATTTTTACCTCTCCTGTCTCAAATTCTTCTCCAATGTGACAACACTTGTGGTGTTCCTTCTTGGAGGTAGCTGCATTTCAAGAGTGAGAAACCATTTATGTGATCAATTGATCTTGCCTGTATAGTGTGATACAAATGTATCACGCTTTATTGCTATCTTTATTTATTCTTGCATTATGTAGTATAGTAGTAGGAGCAATGTTTATCATATTCTTTCATACACATAATAGCACCCAGAGCACCCAGTATTTATCCAGCATACAAACTTGTTAGAGGTTCCAGAAGTACAAACTGGTGAAAAACAGCTGCAAGAAACTGCTCTGTAATACTTCTGATTTTGCACCGGACCTTCAAAATAATTAATTAATTCATGCTCTTTTCATCGATTTGCACTTCTTTTTCTCACCCCAAGAGGCATGACTTTGGGATTTGATTCTGAACGTGTCACAATAGTTACCAGAGCTCCAGTAAACAGAGGTAGAAGTGCTAAACATGACAGTGCTCTTATCGGATCATCTTGCAAGAATGGTGGTCAAACAGGTTGTAACAGGCAGCTTCTTCTCTGACTTCCTCACCTGCTCAGAGAAGTAAGACCCTAGGATTTTTCCAGACTAAGCCTTTAAAATTAAAGAACTATATACTCAGTTTCAAGAACAGAACGTGAATATACCTATATATCCACCCACTCAGAGACTTCTCATTTGTGCAGCGTAGTTGCTGCTCAATAGAGACCAAAACAGTACCTTCATTTGGAATTCATGTAAGACATTTAACAAATATATCAAATTTTGCTCAGTTTCTCTGTGAGGTTGTCACATCCCGAGCTTTCAGAACGATGACTCAGGTTCACTGATTCCCAGGCCAGGATTAAGGTGAGTCACACCAAGGATCCGAACCCCAGTTTTATTTATCAATCACCTAACACTGATGTGTTTCAATCAAAAACAAATCAAAAATCAAAACCGGCCTCACCATAGATAGCTTTCTGTCAAAGCTAGAAAGCGAGAGAAGGGAAGCAATAGGAAAAGAGGGATCATCACCCTCAGTGCTGCAATGCCAAGGGCACACGCAGCATCTTCTTGTGGCGGGTGAAAAGTGCCCTCACTGCCCAGGGTCCTTGCCTTTACAGCTCATGGAAAATTACTGGGAATCAGTCTGGGGGATGGTAGGAGTTTCTGGGAGGGGGTGTTACTTGGCTTCTTGCAGCCCCAGCTCCCACCCCTACCCGCCCTCACAGCTCCACCAGTGCAGGGCTGGGGCAGGGGGCTCAAAAAAGCACTGAGTCAGCCCCATCCCAACAGGGACAGGTGCCAGGCAGGCGGCTCTGGCTTCTCTGGGTTCAGAGAAAGCTCAGACTGTTTGAGACATTGTTTAGTCCCTCAGAGAGGTCCCCAAAGCAAAATCGTCCTGAGAAGCACAGTCGGATCCATTAAGAGCACTAAAGTCACAGCCACATATTTTAGACCTCTGTTTAACCTGGGCTAACCAATTGATTACAGGAAACCTTTTTCTAAGTGAAAGCTGTATGGTAGTGCTTTTAAATACAGTTTTTATTTGTCATTTTAATAACAGCAGGGAATTTTCTAGCCTTTAAACAATTGTGATGATTGTACCAGAAGTATCTTTTTCCCTGGGCAGCTGTCCAACGAACAGCATTGAGCCTTAGCTTCACATGCTTGGAAAGCTTGTGCTGGTGTTAGCACTAGTTCTCTTCCTCACAAGCTTCATCCTCTTATTTCCCACCCTGTCTCCTTTACTGTTTCAAGATGCTCTCTCCCACTGTTCCTCCCTTGATAGAGCCTGTTTTCTGGCAGTAATCAGCAGGGACTGCTGTAGAAAGAGGTTGGCTATACTGCGAGCGTGTTTGCATCATTAAAGGACTGTCTCATCAAGGAGCTATTTACATGTTCTCTCTGCTGCCACATTACCCATGTGTTTTTTTGAAAGAAACAGAGAGTCTCAAAGAAGTGCCTCAGCCTATATAGCAGACAAGCACATTTCAAAACCCCAATCAGTCAATTTCAGTATTATATACAGAAATCTCCATCTTTCAAGAAACTTATCGCAGTGCTTCTCTCCTGGAGTCCAGCCAACGCTTTCAGGATGCCTTAACACTCTGCATCCTGCCACATAGGTGTAAAAAAATTAGCGAGGACACAGATCTGGGCATGGACTTGTAAGCTTGCTTTCTTTAGCTGAAAGTTAGGCACTGCAGTTTCATTTTTCACAGGCAATCAGAATGCATTTCCACCCCAACTGATTGGAGTGCATGCTCTGCAACAGTAAAACAGGATGATTTATTTTTAAAAACTAGACAGTCTCAAACAATGTGTATAATTATTTTTTTCCTTCTTTTAGCCTGCAAGGGACACGTGCCAGCATATCCATAAGGAAGATGAAGTGGTTACTCTCTTCCCACCACTATGCTGTGGTGAGATTGCTAGCTAAAGAAAAGTTTCTAGGCCATCAACACAGCCATTGACTCTGTGACAATCCAGCCCTATTAGCTTTGCTCACAAACTGCAGTATCACCCATGAGAGTTATTTGGGACATATTAGCTTTTACCATAAGATTAATCATAGCAATAACAAATGTGAAATACATTTTGTTGATTGTTTTTTCTTATTATTTTTCTGCAGTTGGAAACCACAGAATTTTCCAGTCTGTTCTGTAATCAATATTTTAAAAGTTTATGAAGCAGCCACAGCAACAGCCATTTGCAATGAAAATAGAATCATGGAATGCATTGGGTTGGAAGGGGACTTTTAGAGGTCCTCAAGTCCGAACCCCTGCAAGTGAGCAGGGACAACTTTAACTAGTTCAAGTTGCTCAGAGCCCCATCAAACCTGACCTTGAATGACTCCAAGGACAGGGCCTCCTTCACCTCTCTGGGCCACCTACTCCAGTGTCCCACTACCCTCATAGTAAAAATCTTCCTAATGTCTAATCTAAATCTACCCTGCTCTAGTTTAAAACCATTGCCCACTCTTCCTATTGCTCTATGATCTTGTCAACAGTCCCTCCCCAAGCTTTCCTGCAGGCCCCCTTCAGGTGCTGGAAGGCCACTCTCAGGTCACCCCAGAGCCTTCTCTTCTCCAGGCTGAACAACCCCAATGCACTCAGCCTGTCTTCGTAAGAGAGGTGATCCAGCCCTCTGGTCACTTTTGTGGCCCTCCTCCAGACCTGCTCCAACAGGTCCAGATCTTTCTTGTGTTGAGCGCTCCAGAGCTGGACACAGTACTGCAAGTGAGGTCTCAACAGAGCAAAGTAGAGGTGCAGAATCACCTCTCTCAATCTGTTGGCCACAGTTCTTTTGATGTAGCCCATGATGCAATTAAGTGAAAAAGTCACCTGCATGCTTCCCTGTCACAGCCTACTTGGGAGACAGGGCCATTCCCCTTCTGCTTTTTAGTGTTGCGCTCACTGGCAGGCCTCCATCTTGCACTTCAAGGCACATGATGAGGCAGTCAATTTTCCTCTTTCCTTTTGGTCCAGCTATTTCCCTGTGGACAGCCTTCTTCCTAGAAGTCATATGGATAATTTCCATTTCTCATAGAGAGGCTGGAAACTACAAAAAGCTATATCCGAGGGAGTCTGATCTCCTCTCTCCTGCAGCTGAGCAGAACTTTCACCCTCGATCCATCAGTCCCTCCAGGTGTTGTGGACATGTAGCAGAAAGCTAGAATACACCTTGATTTCTTATTTCCTTGCTATGTTTGGGGGGCTACCGCATAACAGTTTGAAAAAGCTTTACATGAGGTAAAAGAAGCAGGTTTCCCTTGATGAAGCCTTACTCTTGCTTAATCTGTTCTCTCCATGACAGACTCCTCTCAGGATTGTGTTGACTTGGAAATAAGAGCAGTAATACTGTAAATCAATAGGACTCCAAGTCACACAATTAAAAGGTTTGACACTGTGTTTTAAGACTATGTTTTATGCATATTTCTTTAGTGACTCTACATGTCATTTAAGCCAAAAGCAGATTTCAGTTATAGCAGTTTGGGAAATGTGTCTAACCAAAAAAAGTATAAGAGATTAAGAGGCAGAGAAGCTACATATACCTCACACATGAAAGCTAAGCAATAAAAGCCACTCTTGCTCAGTAAAATGGAATGATATTGAACAGGCACCAAACCAATGGATTTCTATGATTTGCACCATGGAAAATAAGAAAAAGTTTAAACTTTGTGCAGTTGCACAAAGTATTTACATTCATTGCTTCTAAAGACAAATTGGCTCACTGATTTGTAATTCACATTGTAGCCATGAAAGAAAAGGGATACCTGTTACAAACGCATCTGCCAGCTTCCACCTGTGAAATGACATGGCACCTGCAAAACACCAAGTGCTGGTGAGAAGCCCTCTACATGACATTCTCAAAAATGATGTGACTGACTGCAGCTCTAACAGCAGAGGTAGACAGAGCAGTTGCCAGCTAGTGACTTTTCACATCAGAAGTACTTTGCATCCAAATAGCACTTTTGTTCACAAAAAAGCCAAAATCATCCACTCACAACAAAACTGGAGAGACTCAGAATGTTCTGGCAATGACCAAAGAAGGACATAAGGACATGTATCCTTGCAGTTGAGGCAACAGCCTCAGCAGTGATGACACTTTTCCCTCAGACTGAATTAGAATCAAAGTGGTGTTTTGAATCACTTGTGCTAGGATTTTATTTTTCCTCACAGAACCATGCGTTCAATATCACAGTCTTTCTCAAGCATCAAGTCTTCCTCAAGTTTAAAATTCAAGTTTTAATCTGAGAAAAACCAGACATTTGGAAACAATTCCAGATTTATTTATTTATTTTTGTTTCCTTTAAGCTATAAAACAAATTTTGAGACTGCAAATGTTGCTTGGAGTGATCAGCATCCAGCATTTCATTAATAGCTCTACTGATGAAAAGTGCAGTCTAAGAAATATGCATGTCAATAGACAGACATCTTGATAAATCCTGAGTAGCCACCAAAGACAGTTGTCTAAAGGGGAGCAATACAATTGACCTGATTTAAAAAAAAAAAAAACAAACACCAAAAAAACCCCTCCAAACCCCCAACCAAGTCTCTATATATTTACTCATAATCTCACATGGATTATGCCATCTCAGCCTACTACATCATCTTTCTCCTATGTCATACCTTTTTAAAAAGTTGTGAAATTCCATTCTTTTTTCTCTCTGGGAAGATACAATTGCATATTGCACATTCATAGGGTTCTGAACATGTGATCTGTCTGTGGCAGATGTTCAAAAGAGTAAACAAAGCACATGTCCTAAGAATCACACCAGCAACTTTGGTGGCAGCCGGCTGCAAAGGAAAGACCTGAATGGTATTTACTGTGCATTTTCTACAGCTGACCTCGAGCTTTAGGCACATTACAGTATAGATCCTTTCAAACAAGACCTCTACCAAAGAAGGATCTGTGTCAGATAAAGGTTTAACACTACCAATCGAGTTATTTATTCCAGACATTTTGGCTTAAATCACTGCTCTGAATATGTCTATCTTTTCCTGTAAAGATGTGGGAGAATGACCTAGTTTGTTTACAAGGTAAGTTTACTGACTCACTAACATTTTACACAGATTAAGTTTCAATTCAGAAAATCCTTTTGCTTTTTCATGCTTCCAAACTGCATATTTCTGGACCTGGCATGACTGTCCACACTCTTTTCAAGAATTTCCCCCGAGAAAGTTGTTGTATGCTCTGACCTGTAGACTTAAGTAATATTTTTGCAAGTCTATTAATGATTTAATTACTAATCTAAAATATAACAACAACAATAATAAAAAATAATAATTATAATGAAAATTAATATTTTAAAGAAGAAAGAGAGTGAGAAATAAACCCCAAGAATAGAGAATTGATGCACAACACAACTGTTCACCACCCACTGACCAATACCCAAGCAGCAATCCACTCCCTCACTAACTCGCCCCAGTTTATATACGGAGGATGATGTTCTATGGTATGGAATATCCCTTTGGCTAGTTTGGGTCATCTGTCCCGGCCATACTCCCAGCTTCTTGTGCTCCTGCTTGCTGGCAGAGCACAGGAAACTGAAAAATCCTTAAGATAAACACCACTTAGCAGGAACTGAAACATCAGTGTGTTATCAACTTATTCTCACACTGAATCCAAAACACAGCACTGTACCAGCTACTAGGAAGAAAATTAACTCTATCCCAGCTGAAAACAGGACACTGTAGCAGAAGATAAGTACACTCATACAATCAAATACACTAAACCAGAAGGTTTATTTGAGATAAGTTTTCCTTTTCTCTTCCACGCCTGCCGCTTCCACTGCAGAAACAAAATATAGTTTTAGTACAAAACTCTCAACATATGAGGTAAAAAAACAAAGTTGGTTTAGAATTTTTAAATTCTTTAATATATGAAAATAGATATTTGCACTTTGTACTATATATATATGTGTATTTATATATATATCTCTCCATGTTTTCATTTGTACTATATGGAGAAGAGGAGAAAAGCCCCAGGAAAACACCTAAAATTTCTAGAGGCATGAACATCAGTTTTGGGTCTTTTTAAATAATTATTATTAGCTTTTAATACCTGAGAATTGTCTCATGGCTCTTCAGAATTAAGCATATCACCTTTCTGGGCAGCAGAAAAGAAAAATAGGGAAAATGTTTTTTCTGGCTGTGGAAGTTAAATCTCAGTTTTATTTTTCCTCAGCATCAACACACTTAACTGATGATTAAAATATGTTTTAGTTCCTCTAATGAAAGCTCATTTTGTTTTTTAAGTCTATAGATTAGGACAGCTTTCTCAACAGCTGATTCAAAGCTGGTATCTTTATGAAAAGAGATCTAGCATCAGCCAGCAGGTTTGATGTTAGTGGGTGCAGAATAGGTTCTTTATTCCAACATTCAGGGTACAGCTGCTGGTATCTGCTGCCATCTCTCAGATGCCACTGAAATATAGATTTGCTGACAACTGCTTAATTCAGGCCAGAATCACAGAATGATAGGGGTTGGAAGGGACTGGTCCAATCCCCCTGCCAGAGCAGGTTCACCGAGAGTAGGGGGCACGGGATGGCATCCAGGCAGGTTTTGAATGGCTCCAGAGATGGAGACTCCACCACCACCTCTCTGGGAAGCCAGTTCCCATTCATCCTGGAGACCAAACGCAGTCTCAGGAGCTCTACATTTACCTCTTGTGGCAGTACTCGGGAGCTGAGTAGCACCGGAACTGATATTCAGAGCTTTGGAAAACTTTCATCTTTATTACAAATTTTTACCTATGTGCCACAAAATTGTCATGAAGAAGCCTGAAAAAAACACCTTCAATATCACTCTTTAAGTTTCCAGAAATAATTACAATTGGCGTCATTTGAAAAATAGCAAGATCACACAAAGCTCAAAGCAGTCATCATTCTGTGTAGCAGAACCTTGGCTGAAAATGTTCTTAGCCAGCATTGAACCCACTTTTATTTCTGGCAGCTGAAAAATACAAATCTAAGCTCTCTTTGCAGAAACATGATAGGGAGAAGAAAACTGTCATTCAATAAGAAAATTGGGAAAAAAAAACAGGAAAAAATCCTTTTTTTTTTTCCTTTTAAATACCATGAGTATTTACTACATTGATCGGCCAGCAGTGCAAAGGTAAATGCTGCAGTATTTTAACAAAACTACTTCTAATTGATACAGGGAAGGAGCACTAGCAATGTAGAGGCCAACAAATTAAACTTTAGCAGGTCTTTTTATCTATTTAAAATGTAGCATCGCTATTCTCAGACCTAAAATAGGATTTCAGCACAGTATGAAAAAGGTTTATTTCTTGAGTGAGGTCATAATCAGCTGAGCATAAGGAGTTTCTTGATTCCTTCTCTGAGAAGTACAACGGAAGCATTTAAAAGCATGGTGTTAACCTTCCCTACAGTAATCTACATTATGTCTTTTTGTTTCAGGGCCATGTCCTTCAGCAGGGAGAACAGTGACAGAATATGCCACTGCTTACATCATGACAGACATTCTTCCACATTATTTGAGAGGAAGATTCACAAAGATCATTGTATGACCAGGAATGAGAGCACCCAGAGCAAGCAATCTGCAGGCATCAGTCACTGGAGGACTAGTGTTTGACTCTCAGGATAGTTATTACTTGCTCTAGTTCTTTATCCTGTTAGCTAAATTCAAGTCTCAAATTATTAAAAGCAAACAAGGTTTATGTGTGTGCACTGGTCTTGCAGCTGAAAAAGGAATCTGGCCATTGGCTTGAACAGTCATAAGAAAAAATAGGAGTGGTTGAAATCTGTCAATTTGGCTGGTTCTTTACCTCCAAGGCTCTCAGCTACTCTAGTCCCACAATCACTGATCTACATTGTGGGTTGATTCTTGCTGCTCACCTCTGACTCTCCCTTTCAAGCAATTTCTATATCCTTGTTCCCACAGATCATACACGGTTGTCCATGCACCCTATCCCTACACCCATAAAGCATGATCTTTTTTATAAAAACAAATAGCTTTTTGTGCAAGAGAAGGTGGAAAAAACCAAAACCAGCAAATCCCATGAGAAAAAAGTTTAGAAGGATCCATATTCCCTCATCTGGAGGAGATTATATATACAAATAATATATTCATACAGAACATTAGCATTTATAAATATGAAGCATTACTTTGATAATTTTCACTCAGCCTTCATTAATTTCGAATGTATACATCTCTGCAGCATGAGATACCATGTAAATAGAAAGGTATGTTGTAACTCAGAAAAAAACCACACCACCACCTTCTCCTCTCCTAGGTAAGCTATTTTCTTGACAAGCTCCAAACCTGACAGGTGGCTCCCATGAGAGCCATGCTCTCAGTGTGTTTTATGCTGTTGAAAACTGGCAAATGGCCCTGCAAATGGGTGCCGTGCTTTAGCAGGCTCATACTCCCAAATAATTAGGGCTGTGGCAATCTCAAAGAAATAATTCCACCATGAAGGGACCTGAGGCTTTGTAGTTGAGTACAGCCCAGTTTGGATGCTGATATAAACCAAGTATGTCCTATACCTGAGGCTGGCATTGCTGTAGCTACACTAATGAGACACTAGCAGAGAATTCCCATATGTCAGGGTAGCTTGCAGCTGTATCTCTCAGAAAAGGAACTTTATATGCTACAAGGCAGATGTGTACCAAGACAAGACAGATCGGGGAACTTGCAGCAAAAGTGAGCTCCTGGAGATCTAAGGTCCCTTCCAGCCTAGGCCATTCTACGATTAGCCAGTATGGAGGGGAAATAACTACCGAGATGTTTTCTTAAAGCCCAGAATATGAGGGTGAATGCTTGTACAGGACTTGTTTCAGTGAGGCTGAAAAAATTCCACAGATTGGATGAAATCTTCTCTCCTAGCCCATTGCTGCTGATATGGCTGCTTAAACACAGGAGATGTAAGGGATGGAAAACTGCGAGCAGACTTGAAGTAAAACAAGAGTTTTACAGGAACCAAACCAAAAAAACCTAATTTTCCAGACATGAGATGAGAGGTTGTAATGGCAAGTTAGTTTGGAAAACTTAATATTTTTATACTCACTCAACAGGATAAATGTGAATTACCATTTACTGAAAAAACTTCTTTCAGCAAAATAAAAATTTCACTTAAAGTGGCCACTTTCAGAATCATTCTTTAGACCTCCAGCTTCTAAACTTCCCCCTGCCAAGTGTCTAACATGTTAAAAATCACAGTTCTGGTTCAGCAACTGGTTTCTATCCAGCATGTATTAGTGTAACTCAGTTATTAGTACTGTCCTGAAGAGATTACTATTATATGGAGAAAAATAGCTAGAAGTGCATAGCTGAACAAAACTGGTGATGCTTGCGATTAAGTTTGAAATATATTCTATATAGAATGAATATATATGTGTATCTACTACCTTGTACTTAACATATAAAACAACAATTTTCCTTCTTTGTTAAATAAGCAAAATAAGATTATGGCCATGTTACATTAAAAATTGCATAATATGTTCCCAGCTTTCCATATCATGAGTACATTCGCTCCAAAGAATAGCTTTGTTTAGAAATATTTGATTGTCAAATACTTTATATATTATTTAATTAATTATTTAATTAATGTTTGTTTCCATATGCAAGCATGGTTAAAGCAAGATCTATTAATTATCAAGCTGCCCCTAAACCTACAAGTGCACTCCTTCCTTTCTCATATACAGGTGCCATGCTGAGTATTGTTTCATAGCTATGAGAGTTTCAACTTTAATGACTTTTTAAATAATTTACCAGAATAGGAACATTCATGTCTTTACATAAAGTTCAGAATTATTTTGCAGCTTTTTTGTTGTTTGGTTTTTTGTTGTGTTTTGTTGTTTTTTTTTCCCCCCAGGGGGAAGCTGATTTTCTGGAACAAGGAATTTCTTCCTATGGCCTTTGGACTGATAAATGTGAAATTGTTTTCTTTGTTTGGTAAAGGGTATATAACCTATGGAACTGTCAGAACACCACAGCTATCATAAAGACTGAAAATTATGGCATGCCTGATCCTGACTTTCTGAGACCATACATTATCTGCAGACTAAAAGCTCTCTCATCTCAGAAAAAGACAGCTAACAACTTAGTTTTAGGCTGCATAAGACATCAACAATAAGCTGTTTCCTTCTTGCAAAGTACTTTGTTGCCCACTTTTTCATTGATTTAAAAAAAAAAATCAAGAAGTTAATGTTAAGTCAAGATTCCTAAGCTTTGCCAGAAATTGCATCTGATTTATAATTAATCTGTTCTCTGTGAGAAACCTTAAAGGATGCAGTAAAACTCCATGAAAGGAAACGTATCACAAAGGATAAGTCTTCCCTTCAAGACACATGACGAGGGAAGAGGGGCATTTAGGGAATGAGAATTACTGTGTTGCTTACCAAGCACTATTATTCTGGGGACTCTTGAATTGGACACCAGGGAGCAGCTGAACTTTACATGTTCTTCTGGACCTCAAGAGAGCCTGTTAAAATTTCACTGTAGTTCAAAAATGGCCAAGAGGGGAAAAAATAAACTTGAGCTGCATGGAATGGAAACCCTAGTGACTTTTAGTGGTTGTTTAATGACAAACTTCAACTTGGTAAAATTAACAAGCTTTTTTTAAAAAAAAAAATAACCTCCGTGATCATTAGAGGGCACACTTAATGGTACACAATTCTTACCAAATGGAAACCTGAAGTTGCATAAAGCCCATTGTGCTTCATGGCAGGTGATACTCAATTATCAGTGCAACTCATGAGACGTTGCAATGTAGAAAACTCACACGAAATAATGATCACAGGGCTCAATCTAGTACGCCTTTGAGAAGATTTTCCAAAGCAAGGTGCATTAGGAAGACTTGACTGACAAGGGGAATCCAGAGCTGTCTGCCGAGCTGCTAAGACTTGTACTGACATATTTCTTCTTCTAAGTCTAAAGCAACATTTAAAACACAAAGATCCCATAGTGACACTGTCAAATCCAATGCATGTACAACATCTGAACCTAAGGAGACAGTAATTCAGCAGTGCCCAGGGAACACAATAAATGAGGAACCTGAATGAACTTTAGGCTGATATGTGCTGGAATATCGCTGACAGACATGTTCATTTATCACTCAGTTAGGACTCATTCATCCTTCATATAATTAGCACTCTATTTCTAAGGTCCTATTACTCAACAAAGGCCTCTGATTACAGTCAAATTCAATATTCTCAGCAAGTTTGACAGCTTATAGGAAAATCACTCTCCTGAAACCAGTACTATCACACTTAAATGACTTGAGAAGGTATGAATGCTTCCCAAACGATATTGCTTTGATACACTTTCACAGCAAAAGACTGATGGCTGAATCTGTGAGTGTACTTGAGAACATTGGAACTGATGCTTCCAAGTCCAGAATGACAGCCATCAATCCCTGATTTCAGCTACCACTTCTACCTGCAGTTACCTATGGACTACAAAGTCAATTTTAGAACCCTTGGGTATTTACAGTTCTACTACTAAGCGTGAACAGAACCATCTTCATCCTAACAGTATGAACTAGCTACTCAGATCTCCTCAGAAATATTAAACACATGTTTCCTTGGCCAAAAGCTGTCCATCTGGTAAATACACACAGAACACATGACAAGATCTGTACAAAAATGTCAGATAAGCCAGCACTGATACCTTTCCCATTTCACTGGCTTCTCCTGTGTTCACTTATTCACAATATAAATTGTAAAAAATAAGAGTAAGTCCTTCCCTAACAAGGATTCAAATTCAAATGTCTTCCCTGCCAGAAGAGAAGGCTAATTATCAACAACGGGCAATGCTGGAACATAATGGTGACATCTCTCCAGCAAGAAAGGCTTCACAGAAGCCAGAAGTATTCATATTAATAAACTAGATGTTGTGGTATTAAATATGCTTCAGAAAGATGCAGTGCCCAAAAGCTGAGAAATTTACATTCTAATCTCTGCTAGAGTTGTATACCAAACAATAACCAGTTAACATTTATTTTCTTCCCCTCTACTGCAGACCTACGCTTCTGTATCACACCTGAGAAGCATGTATACAAAGTCCAAGGTCAGATAAGAAGTTTATAGGCCAGAAGTTGCAGCACAGTCTGTGACATCAAAGGCATCTCGAGTACCCCTATTTCTTGCCAGATTGTTTGAGACTTTCTCTTCAACAACACGGTGCCCTCTGTGTAACTCCCCCTCCCAGGAGAGGCAAAGTTGTATCATATTTTTCATCTCTCATTACTATTTGTTCTCATTAACTCTATCTTTATTGTACAGTTTGTTTCCTAAACATCGAGAAGTTGATTATCTCAATTTGAAAGCAGGCAAAGCTGCAGTCAGAGGAGATCCGACCATAGCAGAATGGTTTAATTTTCCTCATTCTGTACCAATGCATCCATGTACAAAATTGGAGAAGCCCTGAAGAAAGCATCAAGCTGTAAGAAACAATAGCAGTAGGCAGTGCTAAACTTCAAAGAGAGCTAATATACCTATTCAAAAAAATCTGAAAGTGCTACCTGCCACTTAGGTGGAGAAACTGAGACACAAGTCAGCTAAGTAGACATCCCAGCAAAGAAATCCAATAGCAGAGAACATATCCAAAACTACTTCCTTGCTGTCATAAATTTCCACTTTATTTCCAAGACTACCCTTTCTTTTTCCAAAGCAATGTGTGAAGAGTGAGTTTGATTAACTGATCATCAGCTTGAATAAATTCTGAAGTCCTGTGCAACTAAGTCCATACAAACTTTAAAGATAAATGGGAACATCATCTCCACTTTAATCATAAAATAGGGAGAACCAAGAAGTGCTTCTCTCCCTGCTCAGCTAAATCTTCATGGTGTGTAATTGACACACAGCATTCACATCTTTTTAGCATAACAGTACCAAATTATTTTTGGCTTACCATGTTTCATACCTTTGGGCTGAATAAATGCCTTAATAACTGACCTTCTGTCTTTTCTCAAATTTAAAGACTGATCTTACCTTACATATCCATGAAGTAGATGGAGATGAAAAAAAAATTATGAAGTAAAATGGTAACAAAATATATCATTTGGGAAGTACAGAAAGTGAATTTTATTTGTGCATCATCTTGTTTCCTAACCGACAATTATTATTACTATTACTGTTATTATTGCTATTATGTTATTGTTACTGCAAGCCCCCTTTACTGCTCAGGCTGTCTGGAAAATATTCTCTGACACATCCTAAAAAGCATCTATGACAAGGAGTCTTCCACAATGCCCAGAGGACAGGCATATACTCCTGCAAAATAACACCTCACACAAAGCGCACCTTCAGAATTGCAAGTTTTTCCAGGGATATGGTGTGCCCAACACTTTACAGACACACCCAATCACTCTTCTTCACAAAAGTCTCATTTGCCCATAAACCACTTGAAGGAGTATATGAACATACTAGGAAGGCACAGGGCAGCATGTTAAAAGCATGCACTTTGCTCTCAGTTACTTTGGCACCCCAACTGCAGCACTGAGCAGCAAGATCTCAGCTGCATGTTATGCCATTCTTCATCTGAATGTATACAAGCCCTTCTCCTTTCCCCAGTCACAACATTCTTACACAGAATCATAGAACGGTTTAGATTGGAAGGGATCTTTTAAGGCCACCTAGTCCAACTCCCTGCAGCAAGCAGAATTATAAAACTAACATTCATGCATATTATAAAACTAACATTCATGCATATTCAAATTTGTTTATCTTTGGAGGAGGGAGTTACTTGAAAAATAACCACAGTTTGAGTAAATACATCATTTCAGTTAATATCCTGGGTGAACCTGCCATGGGATTTTTAGTGCTGATTGCACAGACTTGCACAAATGGCACAAGCAAAATTAAGGATTTGTCTAAGCACCAGCTGCTGTTTGCCTTCCCTATTTCTCTCCTTGTTCTCACACAGAATCTGACTGGGGTCAAATTAGACAAGGCATAGACGAGCAGATAATTTTAAATTTAACAGATTCACTCGAGACTTGGAAAACCTATATATCCAATATGTGTTGTTAGCCTTTCCTGCAGCTTGATCCATCAATTCATTTCAGTTTCGCTAGTTACCCTCTGCCTGTCTCTTTCGATGAGTCTTTGCTGTTCGGTTTGCCTGTCACAGCAGACAGCCTGGTCCCGTTCCCTCAGCAAAGGTCTGCTTGGGCTGCTGTGACCTTCATTATTTTACACTCAGTCATTTGTACACAGTGTTCCTCCTGTGTAAGACAGAGACCCTGACTGCCCTGCACTTGAACTGCCAGAGAGGGCTTTGGGGGAGACGCAATAACACTGCGACAAACTTCCTCCATACTCACTGCAGAACTGTACAGCTAACATTCAGAGCTTCCTGGAGTTATCCATAGATGACTCAAAGCTAAGGCAGGATTAGTAAGCAGAGATGCACTTCCCAGCTAGCAATTTGAGGATTTTGCAGGCTTTTGTAGAAATGACCTCATGGTGACTTTTCAGGAATAACATATTATAAAAATACTAAGAGAAAAATATAGGCTTGATTGGAGTGGAAGAAACTCCTCTGTATTGTATCATAACTTCCCAGACCTCTTTTATTGCATTCGTTGTCCTTAGAATTAAATTATACTCATTTAAAATTACTAGGTTTATGAAACATAATGTAAAATTAAGGGGTATGTCAACTTAAAATACACAGTACTGCATCAGTGCAATTAATTGGTGAAATTAGTCATTGTTTCATAAACTGAAAGCAAGTAAAATATATGTTTTAAATTGACAAAAGTGTCACCAATATCCTTTAATTATTTTTTCCAGCTAAGTCATTAGTACTTTCTTTACTCTTATGAAGACAGGTTTTTCACAGTATAGTATTAGCTTGCAGATATCACCACCTCTGCTTCCCAGGTTGACTCCTTCCCTTTCTGTGCTGAATAAATAGCACTGAAATGCAGCAATTAAGAATAAAGGCCACCCTCAGGCTGTACATGAGTGGCTGCAGATTTACCACAGCATGAATAAAAGCAGAACAGGGCGTACCTTTCTAAACAGGTTCAGATTACTTCCTTTTCTTATTTTGCCTGTGATTTTCATAGTGCCGTAATAAACCAAATCCATGTTTTCCAGTTCAATGGTAGAAAGGAGTCATTATTTTTTATTTTCTTAATATTTCTTCAAGATTTAGGATGCTTTCAGTAGTTCATTAGTTTCTGACTGCTCCAAATATACATGGATTGAGAAAACATGCTTTAAAAAAACCCCACTCTGCCACACAGAACATCCACAGGCTAAGAACATGGTCTGACTTAATGCCCACAAATTGTCACTCTGAAGTCAATTGCCACTGAGCACAGGTCACGTTCATTCGAGCAGCTATAACTCATTCATCGTACTACTTGTGCTCTTGTAATATTGACTGAGACAGAGCTTTTTGACCCTTCTACAGCCATTGGTAATAGAAATGAGATTTGACCCTGTGAAACTGGAGCTTCAGCTTGTGCTTTCAAAATTAAAACATCCATATTTAATCTTACTGCCAAAAATCCTGCCAGATATATGATTGTAAGCTGTAGCCTGCAGAGGAATTGGTCCTGATGAGAGAGACATACTCATAAACCTTCAAACAATACAAATTTTCACATTAAAAACACCTCAAGCCTGAAATAATTTATTTGAAACAGTTTGGTTCTACCAAATCCTGGAGCAGTGTCTAAGAGAACCTTGCTGGGTTCTTTAGGAAGTAAAGGCTAATGGCACCACATACGCTTAATCACATTCCATGCTGGTTTAGAAGGCAGAGATACCCTTTAAATGTATCTGCTGTTGGGCACTGTAAAATATGTGCATCAATCCTCCAAGGCTGCCTGCAGAGACCTCACCTTTGGGCCAGGGTCTGTCTGTAGCTGCAAGCGCCATGAACGCTCCTTCGGACTGACCAGCCCCTGAGCTTTATGAAAGCTCCCACTTCACCAGAGTCTGGAGAGGAGAGAAAGAGGAAATAACTTCCATCAAACTTAGGAGAAATTAAAACCATCAACTCAAACACTGTAATCTTTTGGTTATCTCATTCAGCTTGGGAACAGCAACAACCTAAAGATGGATGTAAGGCTGGGCTTGTAGCTCATCATCAAGTCACTCTCAGCACTACCACATGTCCAACTGCTCGAATCCTTGCAGACGTGCCTCTAGGAGCTCAAACCTCGCTGAGAATCAGTAGTTTTCAGGAGTCTAAGGCACCAGAAGTTTGTCCCCTATAAGGCATATTATTTTTTGGTTTTACTATGAATTGCTTTAAATGAATGCACATCAGCTAAGGGAATTCTATTCCTAGACTGCTTTGAAGGGTCAGGACTCTTACTTCAAAATTAATTAGTGAACATTAATTACTTAACAACAGTTATGAAACATTTAAAAGGAAAAGGAATATCCAGAAATACCATTAGTAAACACATTCCTGAGGAAACTATTTAATTAGTGTTTAATTACTATTGAATACCTTTATTAGATGCTAAATATTAATTACATAAAGCATGATTTTTTAATTGCTAGTGCTATTTATATTTTAAATAACTACTTTTATCTACATATTTATTTTTGAGAGTTAAGTGGGTCATTTCTCATTAAGAGTAGAATATAGCAAATGCTTTGATACACAGGATTGATTGCTATTCTGGCTCGACACCAGCTGCCAGCCTGGCATCTTCAATACCAAGACACAATTCTTAGCCCTTTGGAGTTAAAAAATTGCTCTCTTATAAGATAGCAGAAAGTAGTTCCTGTGATCTATGCAAACAAATACTACTCCTTGATTGAAGAAATAGCTATCGAATATCCAAGATGTCCTGGATATTCAACTGCTGCTACAACAAATTGCATCAAAGATCTGATTCAAATCCAGGTCTCTTGCCATTGATTTCTTCCCCCTTCAGAACTGGGACGACTTCACCAACAACATCATGAATCTTTTGGCCTCTGTACAAGTAGCCCTTGGCCATGATAGAGTGTTAGTGAATAATGAAATAAATCATGGGACTATTTCTATAAGGAGACTGAGAAAGGGATTCCTATTTTATTTTTGTATCTTTGCACTTTGTGAGGTGTTCTCATGATTCCTGCAGCACCATATGTTCTGCTAAGGACTAGAAAAATAGTAATTTCCAACAAGTCTTTATACTGGACAGATTAGGTGAACAAATTGCAAGACAGTTGCATTTAGTGACAGATTATACAAACCATTGGGAATAACACTGGAATACAGTGGTCGCTGAGGAATAAATATAATTCCTCATTTTTCTAAAGGATATCTGATGCCACTTTAGGTCTCACTCCATTCTTTCATCTGCATGAAGCTGTTACAGAACAGCCTAACTCCTACTAGGTTTGATTACATTTCTTATCTCCCAGATCTCTAGGTATGATTATTTTTCAGAATACACTACAATTTCAAAATGAAGCAGGAGAGAAAAAAACAGTATGACCCATTCTCATGACCCATATTGCTCAGTTAAGAAAAAAAAAAATGGTTGTCCTTCTGCTTTTTAATTCGAACCATCTGTTACTCCATTTCTTTTCTGTAAAGAACAAAAAATTTAAAAACTCTGGTCTAGGTGTCATCTATATGTCACATGAAATGTTAGTGCTCTGTTTGAAGTGGAATGGTGTTAGGAGACATTGCAGCTGATATACTCGGTCTCATTGTTGTTATTATAGACAAGGGAAAACCTACACAAACCTTGTTAAAATTCTAGAATAAAATTTATCCTTTTTTTCTCCTCATATCCTTTGCTAAAAATATTTGTGTGGTTTTGATTTCTTCTCTTCATCTCTCCTCTAGTCAGGCTAATCTGTAAAACCCTGTTTCTTTTGGTGTTTGGAATAATTACCATAAATTTTTTTTACTATTTCTAAGGATGGAGATGGTACAACATTTTGGGGCATCCTGACCTCAGGCTGAACCACTTTGACTGTGCTTTATCTTCCCTTCAGATCCAACCAGAATTTGCCTTGCTGCAACTTGAGTCCAGCTCCTCTCAAATCCTCATAGTTCGAGAATTCTCTGATTTAACTTCCTAATGGGTGGTTATAGGAAGGATGAGGACACAAGAAACTCCCTTTGGCCTTCTCTCCAGGCTGAGGAGAAATATGGTTTTTGCTAGCTCATGCAGACCCTCAGCCATCTTGGTGATTCACCTCTGAAATCCCTCAGGTGGTCAACACCTCTTGTATATTGGGAAGACCGAAATTGGATGTAGCACTGCAGATGTGGTGGCAGAAGCACTGAATAGAGGGGATCGATCAGTTCGCCTCCACCTACTGGCTGAGTTTTTGCTAACACAGCTCAATACATAGTTAAAATTTCAGAGCTGAAAGACATGGCATACACTATATCAATCTCATTAAAAATATATAAGAAGATTACCTAGGACCAGAGTGAAAATATTACATCAACATCTTGACTTTATATGAAATTGGACCACAAATGTGTGTAAAAAAAAAAGAGAAGCTAAAAATATATTCATTTTCGTATCAGGAAATATCAGTGCAAGTAAATTTCATTCAAGAGTGCAAAGATGTAATCATCTGTTTTGGTTTACATCTAGAACCTCATTGCTATTTCTGAAATTATATTATTCATTTTCTTTTTTGGTGTCTATTTTCCCTGGAGATGACAGTGCACTAACATTGAGGCCAATAAAGAGGAATGGGGTAGGGATCATCCTGTAGAACAAGTGAATGAAAATTGAGGAAACAAATGGCTCCTGCATCCATCAATTGGAAACTTCTTAAAAATAACTTCAAGTTTATTCTTGCTTTTATTGGAGAATCATATTGTTAAAGATTTATTATTACAATATGTCTCTGATCATCTAGCATTCCTTATCTTAAGATCTTTTCCTTTCTGGTCTTATTACTGAATTAAAAAAATACACTGTATATACAAATTATCATGCATATAAATACACTGTTTCAAAAGTCCTTGACAGAAGCAACTTCCCTAGGTCAGCACAGAACCAGAACAGGTCTCACAGGGTATGTTTCCTTGGGTCCTGCATCACAACAATTTATAATGTGTCTTCATCAATCAAAAAAAAAAAACCCAAACAAACAAACAAACCACACTACATTGTTTTTTCTTCCTAAGCATCTTACCAAACTTCATATTTGGAGTATTGCAAATCTGAAGTATTTTAAAATATTAACTTTCCTGCAGCCAGACAAGGCACACTCCTAAGTTAGACAGCATTCTTATTGACATATCACTGACAGCAGAGAGCTGCTGGGATTTTTTTTGCCCAAAAATGTTTGATGTCTTTATAATGATACCTGTTTTTTTCCACTGAGAACGACAATAAAAGTCAGTTACAGTATTTCTTCTTCTTTCCTGACTGTCTTTGAAATGCTGAGTAGAACAAATATTTCTGTGTCAGAATCACTGAAAATAGTAAGGCAGAAGAAGCCACAAAATGGAATATTCATAAAGTGTTTGCATTTGATGTGATGTAAATTGTTCCTAGTACTACCACTTTTAAAGACCAAAGTATTTTGGATTAGCTTGTCATTCATTTCCTAATTTTATGGGTTAAATAGTATTGTTTAGACTTTTTTTCCCCTGCATTGAAAAAAAAAAGAAGCATTCATTACATATTACGTCCATCATATTCCTCTCTTTTAGGAAGTTCAGTACAGAACTTCAGTGTAATTACTCTAATGAAATTCTCCTGAGAATACTCTGTTCAGGTAGAATCAGCTTCATCAAGCTTTAAATACTTAAGTGAGCCAACAGTGTGAAACCTAGATACCTGAAACAAGCTGTACAGTCAGTGTTGAGAGATAGATACTCCCATCTCATTTAAAATACGTGTCTAAAGTCAGATAAACAAATCTGAAACATAAAGATCTGTATTTATAAGAAAAGTCAGGAAAGGATTCCAGTGTTGAAGCAAAAATGAGCAATTGTTGACAGCGCTTCCTATCTTATCGTCCTGGCAAAATCTCAGGATAAAACAGTCCTGCTTACTGTGTCCCATGGTTGGCTCAGATTAAGATTTAGATGAACATTTTCCATTGATGTGGCTGAAAGGTTTTACCCACCTCTAATGGATAGCGTAGGATATTGGTGAAATAATTTTAGAACTCAGACAGAAATACTAGTAGCAACACCGGAATTATTATAGCAAAAGCAAATTAATGAGATGTACTCAGTCCTGGTGTTTCAAAACATGTATGTGTAGTTTCACCTATGCCCTAACTTCCTTCTGAATGCTAGTTATATTATTTGAAGACCAGCTTTGAGAAAAACAGAAATAGTATATTTCAAAAAGCTATAACACAGGGACATTAAGATCAAGGCCTTAAGAATAATTATCTAATTTTGGTCCATTGATTCTATATTCACTTTATTGCATTCAGGTTTCACAGCAGAGGCATCGGAAAAAAAAAAGTAAAACGATTTAAAATTCTGTTCTAAGTAGCTTTCCATGGTGATACAGGAAATCTTTCATCACTCCTAACGTGGAACTCAAACCTCTTCACTGCTTACCCACTTAGTAGTATTCAAATCATGAAGAGTAGAGCAATGGACACTGCTGTATTTAAATACTATATAGAGAGCTCAATATAGCTACTAGCATTGTCTATTTGGAAGGCTGTTTCTGAAGAGCTCCTAAAACATTTTGGCTTTAAAGCAGTTGTACCTCTCCTTTTCTCACCTGTCAGAGAGCAATTGTCTACTAACTAGATCACATTCCCAATTTATTAAGATCAGCTTCACAACATGCTCCTCTCTTATGTACTCTTCTACTCAGCCTTTGAGGGCTGCCCTGACATTTGATTTGGTATTAAGAGTGTGATCTGTGTTAGGGCTTGTTGATAACTTTGCCCAGCCATCCAAATCAGAGTCCCAAAGGCATTACAGCCCTGCATTAGTTCCATGACTCTGTCCTGTTGGTCAGAGCTGCATTAAGAAGAGTGTGTCCAGCAGGTCTAGGGAGGTTCTCCTTGCCCTCTAATCTGCCCTGGTGAGACCACACCTGGAATACTGTATCCAGTTTTGTGCTCCCCAGTTCAAGAGAGACAGGGATCTACTGGAGAGAGTCCAATGGAGAGCTATGAGGATGATCAAGGGACTTGAGCATCTCTTCTATGAAGAGAGACTGACAGCACTGGGGCTGTTTAGTCTTGCAAAGAAAAGGCTAAGAGGGGATCTTATTAATGTATACAAGTATCTGAGGAGTAGGTGTCAAGAAGAAAGTACCAATCTCTTTTCAGTAGTTCCCAGTAATAGCACAAGGAATAACGGGTATAAGCTAGAACTCCTCAACATGAGGAGAAATTCCTTCCACTGTGAGGGTGCCAGAGCCCCGGCATGGGCTGCCCGGAGAGGTTGTGGATTCTCCTTCTCTGGAGACTTTCAAACCCTGCCTGGATGCATTCCTGTGTGGCCTGCCCTTGGTGATCCTGCTCTTGCAGGGAGGTTGGACTAGATGATCTCTAGAGGTCCCTTACAAACCCCAACATTCTGTGACTCTATGATCAGCAACAAAATGAGCCACAAAGGGAAATACTGACTTAAAAGCTAGTTGTCAGAGCAAGAGTTCACTTTGTTTTCATTTCCCTTTACCTTGTAATAATTTGTAGTGCACAGATGGATTTTGTGCTTTGTCTCTGTTTCCTGGAAGCTACTCTCAGAAAAAACATATCAGAAATCAGACTCTGGGCTCAGCCATGCCATCAAGATCTGTATGCCAAGATTAGTATGAATTCTTAAATGTGAGAGTGAAGACCAAAGCATTATCTTGGAACAGAGAGCTACTTATTTCCACTGGGGTCCACAGAAATCCTCCTTCTTCTAGTTCTCCAGATATCAGGCTTTGAAGTCCTGTGGAGCACCTCATCCAATTTTGCGGCAGTTAACAAAAGCACCAATAACTTGTCAGGAAAAACTTCCTGGCTTAATCTCTTTGGGCTCTTAGATGGGAGGTATCTGGGAAAGAGAAAAAGGAAGTAAGTTCTTAAAACTCACCTAGCAAGACTGAGAAGGACATATTTTAAAAAGTGTTTAGGTACCTAGAAATGGATGCAGACACCTAGGAATATTTTGATAAACAATCATGGACCTTGCTCCCTGCAAAAGCAACTGGGCAATCAAAACAGAAACAAATAAACCAAATCCTTCCAGGGACCTGTTCAACCTATGAGACACCTAAATGACCAGGCTTTTGGCCCATATGGATGATATCCTTAGTGAGACAAACTGCTTTTAGCTACACTGCTGGAAATCTGGGGTCCCTCATGCTGTGGTCACATACAACAATGGCTTTTCTGAAAGAATATCTTTTCCCTAGAGCTAGTGCCATCAGATCTGGCTGTAGGTATCAGTGTGTATTTTATTTCTGCTGCCCTTTTGATCTGCCTGGATATGCACAATCGGGAGATAGTATTTAAACTGGAGGGGCTGTTACATCAGCACAGGGAAAACAAGCAAGTACCATAGCCAAGTCCTTTAAAGGCCTGTTGCCTTGGAGCATGATTTACTATTGAAATGAAGAGACATGATTAACAAAATAAAACTTCACTGACAAACTGCTGGCTGCAGTTCTCAGAAACAGATCTTCCTGCTGGATCCTCCCTTTTCCTTTTTATTTTATATCTCCCAAGACAGAAGATATGAAGAAACTCTTTAAATCTTTCCCAGTACTTTACTCAGAATATGCCCATACTGCTGTCTGCAGTGTTGTGTGAATACACCTGAGGTTTCTTTAAATAAGTGTCTTTATATGATCCTGAGACTCAGTTGCTTTACAGTAGCACAAGGCTCAGTATGAGCTAATTCTCTCTGCTTCTTCAGGTTGGAGAGGGACTAGTGCTAAGCAACCAGTGACACCATCTTCTGGTGGGGGAATGACAAAGAGGAAGAGAAATGGTGCATTTCATCCACATTGTCAAACAAAAGTGACACTGCAGGCCAGTCACAGATGTTTTGGAAAATAACATGTTTCCATCAGAAAATGATGATTGGACCTACACCACCAGAGTCCTTAGGAAGTCAACAAATAGAACGGCATTTGCAATGGCAGCAAAGACATCAGAACTAAAGGTTTTGTTTGGTCTGTCTCATGTCCATTTTTCTTTCTGTTTGAATAAGATGGTATCAATGCTTACAAGACAACTGCTCCTTATGCTAGACTGCTCTGTTTTTAAAGAAGCACTTCACAGAAAATTTAAAACCCTTCTAAGTTGCATTACAAGCGGATATCTGTGCAATATACCACAGGGGGGCTGAATGCTGCACTCAGTCTTTTCCTTTGGTATCAAAGGAAGAGACTTAGTCTCTACCTTAGGTACAAACACTCAAATGAAAAGTTACTGCTTTTATACATAGAATCATAGAATCACACAGCTCTGTTTTACTGCCAAAGGCCCGGTTCTTCCCAGTATGACCTTCATTTGGATAACATATGGTGGTACGGGGGGTTGCATGGGTGTTTGAATGTACACTGAAGTCTTCCAAATTAAACAATAAAAAAATAAATAAAATTAATACCCAATCTCAGCTCTTTCAGTTTCACTATTATTCGAAGGCAACATACCTTCTCTTTAATGCAACACACATTGCTGTCTCAGACTACTAGCTTTTTTTCAAAAAACCACTTTACTTAAAATACTTTAGGGGTCATTTTCACTTCTCTGCATTACAATATGACAATGACGATACATCTCAGATCACACTGTCAGTTCTCTGTTAAAATAGCCTATTTTTGTATACGATGAAACTTTTTCTTCATGTAGCCATATGAGTATTGATAGGAATGATCTTTTCATTGCAAACTGTAGTTGGTGTCAAGAATTTATAAATACAGAACAATAACAGAGTCTCTGCCTCACCTCATTTGGCAAGAACTGAATTTTCGTCCATTTAAAGAGACACAACCAATCACAAAAATTTATGAGATACTGCTCCCAGGGTCGCTTCTAAGGGCTATCATACTATTTTGATTAGTACTGAAACTTTGGACGTCATTGTGGGCACAATCCAGTCATTATACAAAAGAAAATGTACTTCAAGATAAAAGGACAAAATTTTGACTACATACTCACAAGATGAACCACGTGAGAATTCTTACTGAGGAAATGAGACTTCTTTGTTGCAAGGTTAGAGGTATCAGGACCTTTGCAAAAATTACAAGTAAAAACTTGTCATTAATTTTTTTTGTGGTTTTTTTTTTTTTTCTTTCTGGAGAACTAAATCTCAGCTTTCAGTCAAGTTTGGCTTTTCATCAAATCCTCTGAGATGATTTGAAAAACAACTGAAAGCTGACTGAAGTTGATATAGTTGACTGTATTTCTCTCTCAGTATTTTTTCCTTGTGCTGTGTAAAGTTAATAAAAATTTCATATAAGAAACTGTTTCCATACCCAGAAAGAGTGACCTCAAGTTTCATTTGTATATTCTTAGCCTTCTCATTTTTCATGCTTTTAAAATTAATCATGTTAATTTGTAAAAAGTCAATTGATATAAAGGTAATGGAGTTTTGAAAAAGCTGTTAACAGTAATTTGGTTAATTAACAAATCATGTATAAAATCATGCTCTCTATAAACACTACTGTGGAACAAATGCAATCCATTAAGATTCATAGGAAGGCATCATGTTCTGCTCTGTCAAAAAGGTTTAACTGCTCATGAGCAGGTTTTGAATCCTGAAAGCTGGAAAAAGGCTTCATCCTCTCTTGTACATCCACTAAACTCTCACAGACTGGGGGCTACTTGGGTCCTAACCTGCCAACTGCTCCGATCCATGCCAAAGTTTTGTGTAGTTTGAAGGAGATGTGTCATATAGCGTAACATACTTAACAGGATACCATACAGAAGCTAGTGGTGAGTGTCCTGCTTGTGGGAGGAGCCAGAAACTGTTAGGAATGCTGATCAAAATCAAGCCTCAGGATGTTACCAGGATATGTTGAAAATGAAGACAGCACAGAAGAGAAAAGTATAGCACACCATGACCAGCTATTTCACTCACTGAGGAAAAGAGAGAGTATTTTCAAATCATTACAGCAGAACTATAGGCCAGTCAGTCTTACCTCTGT
>NW_009701639.1:0-9655 GCF_000703405.1 Apaloderma vittatum
TGAACCTGTATAGGAGCATACTTACCACTGTCAAAGATGACATTTATTTCAGTTGAACTACTGATAGTAAAAATTAAGTGCATGCATATGTCTTCAAATGTCTAAGCTTTTTAGACTACTAGTTCTAAAAATATTTGATGAGACTGCAGATGCGTTGCCAACAAACTGGCAATAGGTAGCAGTTTTATACGTGAAGTATATATTTCTTCCAAATTACACATAGAAATGTATTTGGCAATATTTTCGACCCAGATGATGGTGTGATTCACACGTGCAGTATTTATCAGCTTAAATGAAAGCCCTTTTACTAGACTGCTTGAGAGCTGACAATCCTCTGTTGTATTCCCTGCTTTTCCAGGCTCAGCTTGATTGTAAGGCACGTCTTGCTTATTGTAGAGGCTTCAGCAAGCGTGGCATCTGTGAAGATGCAGTAGCCTGGACGTGACTTCTAGTTGGGTGTGCCCGAGCCAGGTTGAACTGGATCATTTTGAGCTGTTCAGGCAAGGTTTTTAGTCTGCTGGGTTAACTTTGCAGCTAACACATGCCCATACTGCAAACCGTCACCCAGGAGCTTCTGGTTTTGTCTGTCATGTTTGTAATATTGAGACTTCATGCTTATGGTGATTCTTCAGGCATTTCTTCAGTGTAAATAAGTGAATTGTCATGTAAGGATTTTCCAGAGGAGCTAAACCCTACCTTAATAGTAGAGTTTCAGGGAGATTTATGCATTCAGAAAAGAAAAGGAAGACTGAAATCTAGTGTCAGTTAACTAGAGTTCTGACAGTATAGTTTAGGCAATGACAGTGAAAGGTATTTGAATGTGACCTGCTGATGCACCTTGGCATTAGTTTGAAAGGTCTAATTCTTCTGTGAGACATAGTTCCTCTAAGTCTGTTGGGTCCTCATCACTTTAATGGAGAGTGTGACCTGGTTTTGTATATATAGAGTGAGGTTTGAATGTAGTTTAAATGTGTGTGAGGTTTTTTTGTTTGTTTTTCAGAGAAGTGCTTCATGAAATGAGTCAATTTAAATTCCTGTTGATATTTCATGGTGTAGATTTGTCCTAAGGGATTTGAGATCCACTTGTCTACTTGCCCTGTTTGAGAGTTAGGCACAAATGATTTCTATGAAGTATATTGCCTGTAGGATACTGAAAAGCAAGAGCTTTGGATAAGGGCATATTGTAGAATTCTGTTACAAACTTTTTCTTAAATTGTTCTGTCATGTGAGCAGTTAACTAACTTTTCCTCAGCAAAATGGGGATGAAGGGAGCTTTCTGCTCTATGCTCAAGGTTGAATATTCCTCTTCTATATCTCATGTGAAGAAGATTGAAGACTTTTTGGGAGTACGGGTTTCATACCTTCACTTAGGTTTCACTGAAGTCAGTTGTGGACTTGTGCTTGAGCGCATACTGGTAATTTTAACTTTGTTAGGTATTTACATTTGTTGCTATTCTGAGAAAGCTGTTAATAGTTTGCGTTGTTTTCATTTTGAAGGGTTTTTTAATGTATCTTTTTCAGAAAGTAAGTGAGAGAATCTCTGTGGCTTGAGAAGCTTATAAATTAACAAACCCAAAACTATGGTTTTTAAAGTTTTAGTTAATACTAGTTAAACTCTAATGGTGACAGGAGTGATGCCTAGGTACAGAGCTTTGCTGAATAGCTCTGTAATGCTGGTACTAATTTAAACTTGACTGTTTACTGCATCCACTTCAAATGATAAGGCAGCTACTCGTTACTGCAAGTCTAAAGAAGATGTAGAAGGTTTTGGGGAAGTGTGAGGTGAATCATGTTTTTTGTTTGTAGATAAATCAACAGTGAAATTCAAAAAGAAACAGTATGTTAACCTTTTACATTAAATCTTTACCATTTCCATTCTACTTTCTCCTTGCCTTTATTTCAAATATTACCAAGTGTTTGGATGCTTCTTTTTTTTTCCTTTTTTTTTTTTCCTTTGGGCAAGGCTAGAAACACAGTAAAAAGACTTCAGACCTTTTGTAGTAGGACATAAGTTGACATTTTGATCTTGATTTAAGTTCCGTTTAATTATAGTACCCAAGTTTCAGAAAGAAATAAATTTGAGTTAATGATTTGGTAACAGATGCGTAGAGTTTTTCAGAAGCTTGTAGATAAGAACTGATTTGCATTTATACACTATCACCATTTCTCTCCCCCCAGCCCCCCAGGAAAGTGCTTACTGCAATTAAGTGATTGATTATATAAAATAACTGTGTAGGGATGTTTTTGAAGAGAGCAAGGAATGCAAATGCATGGTGGACTTTGGGTTAGGAAGATGAATTGCATTTAATTTTTTGAGAGACACTTTTTGGAACTGGTGGGTTTGGTTTTTTTCATAGTTGCCCAAGGGTTTGGGGATTGTTGTCAGAAACATTGATCTGTTTTAGTTTTGTTTTCTGGTGGAGAAAGCTGTTCTAAAGTGATCTAGTACATCTATGTGTAAACAAAAGTAGAAAAGTCTAATCAAGAAGATTGGAGAAATAGAATGTTTTGCGTTAAGAATAACTACTAACAGAGCTTTTAATTTTTAAATAGCCACAGTTTAAAAAAAGTAAAAGGAGAGAAATTTAGAAGGTCTTTATGGACATTTGATAATTTCTTCTCTCCCCTCTCCCAACACGAAAATCGCTTGTGTAGGCTTTGCAGGAAGATATTAGGGATAACTCTTCAGACCGTGAGCTTTTATGTTTGGTATGATTTTTCTATTATTTTTTTTCATATTGACTTCCTTCTTGTTCTGGTATATATATATTTGCTGTAGTCAGTATGTTTTAAATTCTTTTTTTGTGGCTTTAAATACAAATAAGCAGTATATTCACTGATATGTTTAACAGTACACTGGATGACAGGGTATTTTAAAATTGATGCGTTTTTTGTCTTCATTCTTTGGATCCAGATCTGATTCTGGTTCATTAAGGACCATAAGGAAGACTGATACGTGACATAACTTTGTCATCTTTTCAAAGTAGCTATGCAAGCTTGTTATTTAAATCTAGTTAAAGTGATAAGAATTAGGAATCCTATAGGAATCTATAAGGGATTTCAAAACTATTTGTGTGTTTGCTTACCTGTACGCTTTTAAAAATCTAACTCTGAAACTTTGAAAAGACTTGTGTGTTAAGATTGGGATTACTAGTGACTATGCCTGTTGCATTACAGGTAAAGCTAGTAGTGGAAGGGCAAGTCTGGAGATAGGGAAACGTATAAATGGTAGAAATATTTCTGCTTTCTCCACACATTGGATTCTACAGCTTTCAGTTGTTTTAACCAGCGCAACTCTGCTAGCCATAGAGATAATCAAGAAGACGATGAGTATATCTGAAAATACTGTCTTTTTATGTGTACCAAATCTACAATATTGAAAATAAAATCACTTCACAACAGATGTTTAACTCACTGTTTAGACAGTCTGAAATGGTGTCTTGTAATCTTCATGAACTGGTACCTGCAATTTTTAGTGAGTAGAACATTTTCTAATAATTACTGTCACTAAGCAGGCACAATTCAAGAGGGGATAAAAACGCGGAGTTTAAGTTCTAGTTCTGGATTAAAATGTCTGGAGAAAAGACGTTGTGGACACAGGTCTACTCATTTGCATTAAAAGGACTGTCTGGAGGCCTGTTTTCCTGTAACTAAAAGTGAATAGTCAGCCTTTAAAACTGAAACATAATTGCTGCTATCTAGAGAGTGGTAAGAAGTTTAAGTTTTTGACCACAGTCTACCTAATGTCATGAAAATACTTCTAGGAAGAAGCCTTATGATGCACTGTTAATATTCCTTATGTAGGTTATTTCTTGAGTTGGTAGCCAATTAGGTCTTTATAATTTGGACATACTGGCTTTAAGGATTCCCTTCTGATGTGTGAATCTGTTCCCTGCCTAAAATGCCACTGACAAGCATTATTTTTCAGTTGAAATAAAGCCCACCCTAGTCCTCTGGGCATGTTAGGTATTTACTTTGTTTTCACAAGTATGTTTTTTCTTGTAAAACTTACTTCTCTTTCAAAAAGGTTAAAATGGAATGAATGAATGAATGAACTTCTATGAGTTTTGAGGGAAACCTTGTCATATAATTAAATAAAAATTTTGCTTTTCTCTGTGAGAAGTATTCATCTAAACAGAGTAAGAAAAAGTAAAATTTAGCTGGAAGGTGTTAAAAATTTAAATGAACTGGTGTCTGGATTTGGCCAGTGTTTCTGATGAAGACGGAATTGAAAATCACAGGGTGAAGATTCTAACTGAATGTTATGATAAACTTAAGTGAAGTCAAATTTGGCACATATTCCAGGTAAGTAATGGGTATTTGCTCTGTCTTTCAAAATCAGCTTCACACTACCGTAAGCTTCTTCTGGAGTATATTTGAGTAAAGCACTACTTATGTAATTCTTGCTTTCTTTTGGGATTTTTGGCTAGGAAAAAGTATTTATGTGTAAAATATATTTTGACTGATGCTTATTCCAGTGGATAGAGATGTGTGGGATTTTGCTTTTAGTTCGTGAAAAGGCTAGAGTCTGTTAATTTATCCTGTTAAGGTTGTTAGGTTGATTTTGGAGATCTTTTCTCCTTGCAAAATTAATTTTTAAGCATAAAAAATCAGCTGCTAGCAGTTAAATGCAATAAGATTTTAGGAGGATAGTTTTTTTAACTGGGTATAAAATCCCAACAGAATTATGCTTTCAGTAACTGTTAAGCAATGTATTCACATTAATAGTGTTTGTGAAGTAGTTGAAGATAAGCGAGCAGCATGTTGCGTTAGGTCTAGCTCATAGCAGAGTTATGAATTGCTGTATAAACAACTGGTGTGGGGTTTCTCCTGTCTCGTTTTGTACAGCAAGATTGGAAATGATAATTATTGTTGAATGTACATCTCCCTGGAATTTTTTTGAAGTTGTCTAAAAGCAGTGCAATGAAGCGAAAAAAGCTCAAGGACCATTGCCTTTTCTAATTTGTTGGGTTTCCTTTACTCTTCTCTCTTGTTCATTTCCTTGCCTCCTTCCATGCTCCTCTCTTGTTTTCAAGGAAGGAAATGTAAACTTCACTGATTTGCATTGAGGTGGTCCTTTCATTTTTTTTGTTATTTGCAAAGCAGTCAAGATTATAGAAGTTGAAGCTAAAATTTACAGTACCAACACCGATTTTAGCATTTTCATTCAATTCAGAGGCCTTTGCAAAACAAATCTTTATATCTTTTCTGAGTTGTTGCTTAGTGTTTTCTGTAGTCAAGTTGTCTGAGCCACCTTGGTTTATCTTTATGTCTTGGTTTATCTTTATGAGTATGAGGCTTAGAAATATTCTTTAGCTATTTTTTTTCTTTCAATTAATGTTATCAGGGTAAACCAAACTAGGTATACAGTAAGTCTACTGGATGCATACATGATTTAGCTCATAATTCTAGTTAAATGTTCTGCACAGAGTCCCCTCTCACACTCTTAGTCTCTGCTTGCAGGTAATAATTACTGCTTTTCTGTAACTGCCTCTGTCTAGAACTTTGATAATCCAAGATGAAAACAAGAGACAACAGAGGAAAAACTCTTTATCAATGAGAAGTAGTTCAGGTCTAGCACTAACATTCAAGCTGTCTTCTTGGACTGTATCATGCCTTTTGAGCTTCTGTTTAACAAACAAATATATATGGTTGTAACATAACTTTTTGCAGTGGGAGGATATGCTTTTCATGTGATTGGTTGCCATCAATCGTCAAACTGCATTTCTGCCCCTCATTACTCCCTAGTTTGATTCTGTAGTAAGACTAAAAAAATGTGCTTTGACATAGGTGCAATGTTCATTGCTGCTTTTCTTTTTTTTTTTTTTTTTTTTTTCCTAAGGAAAATGAGAGTCCCTCCCCTCTTTCCCTGTTAGGTGTGTGTAACTTCGCAAAACTGTTTTGTGTAACGTTTCAGATTTATGGTCATCTACTTCTGTTACAGATCTTAGCTCCAAGGTTATCAACTTACTAGTATTGTCATACATTATATTTCATTAAATTTCTTAGAGCTGCTTTCTTTCCTTGTGTGCTCATCTGTAAGTTACACCCTTTGTTCTTCAGATCATCTTCTAGCCCAGGTATTCTTACCAGGGAACCATTCCTCTGATACTACCTCTGTTCTTGTCTCCATATGAAGAAGCCATCTGTCTAGATACTACTTTCTTCATTTCTCTCCACACTGAGCAGGACAGGGCTCTTTAGTGCTCTGGTCTGTCTTGGGCAATTTTGGTGTAGTTTACTCATTACTTTTGGAAGTGTCTTTAGAGTTTGAATCCTGAAAGAACTGGAAAGAGTCCTAGGGCTAGGGTTGTCATCTACAAGATCAGTATATGGTGTTAATTTTATGTGCAAATGGGACACTAGGAAATATAAATAATACTCTAGTACACATATTTCTAATCTGTCTTTGAATTTTGTCCTATAAATAGAAGAGTCTGTTAATAGAGTTTATGATTGTACTGGTGAAAATGTATATACTCGTATAAGTTTGTCCGTGTTATCTGTTCTAGTCAGGACCTGAAGTTACACACGGTCAGCTTTGCAAGTTTTAAGCTTTGTTGTTTGGGGGTTTTTTGATGGTGCTTGGTTTATCATAAGAATAATTATCACAGACTTCTAATTTTGCTTATGTATTCCAAGAGTATAAGATACACAAGACTTTAAAGAAGAGTTACTATAGCGTTTCTTTCAAGGACAGCAGAAAACGTGATGGCTTGTGATGTAATTTGAAACAGACTATCTGTTGGAATGTGTGACTCTTAATGCCAGGTCAACTCTTGGGTAAGTATTCTAGAACAGATTTTGTGTAATCCAGCACTGGTTGCTATAGAGTGGTGGCAGGCAAACAAAAATGATGTATGTTAATGCCTCTAGAATGTTCCTTTTATTTTTATTTGTTTGTTCATTGCTTTTATTGCTGCTTTGATATGTTGTACTCTGTTGTAACTGGAACTAAGGAACATGAAAGCTCTCACAATAATTTACTACCTAATGCTAGATTATGGTTTCTTGATGAACTGTTTTAAGGCTTGCCCCTGGTGAATTTTGTCCTGGGGCATGGCTGGATTTGTCATCTCTGTAGTGAAAGCACCTTTATAGCAGAGGTAAAAAGTGAAAGAATGAATTGTCTGGCAACAATATTTATTTGACCAACAAAGTATGTTGCTCCTAGCAGTATATATCAACTGAAGATTCAGTGCCTAGGTTTTTCAAGTGCCCAGTGAACTCTTTAGTAGAGCTTTCTCTTTGTCAGGTGAGTCTTGTTAGTACAGACTGTGTTTCTTTTACAGGCAGATACACAGCTTTAACCACAGTGTCATGCTTTTACACATATTTGGTTGCTCACAAAACCCAGTAGAACATCATAATCCCCTTTCTTAATGAAGATTAGTGGCTGTTGCATAGCCTACGATTGTGCAAAAGAGTTCAAACAACAAAGATACCCTCCCCAAAGAACTATAAGACAAGGTCTCCTTCCCTCTGCCCTCCCAGAAGGTGCTCTACTTTGTGCAGTACATCAGCTTGAAATTTTCACCATTTTGTTGTTGTTGTTCTCCATTTTAGTAAAAAACAGTTAACTCCATATTCTCATTTTTAAAAAGTGTTAGGACACTATGGCCTGTCGCGCAATGTCCTCCTGGACAGGAAGATGTTTATGTGGAAATAAATTAAATTGTACCAGGTTGTGTTCTAGAAAGCTTTGCATTGATAAAATGGTCTTTATAACGTAATTTATTTTATGTTGAGAAATCTGGCTTGTGTTCCTGTGTATTTCAATAATATATACTGCTATACTGCATTAGGATCATATCCTGGCATTGCATATTTCTTGGAGAATGCTGGCCATTTTATTAGAAAACATGCAAATTGTTTCCATTTAAAGTGATAGCTTTGCTGCATATGGATATTACTTATTTTCAAGTTTTAAAAGAGCACTGTATTTATTTTGGCCATTGAAAGACTAGGGCAGATTGTTTTTGTATCTGGAAGAGTAAATTGAAAATTGTGATGGAAAGAGAGTGTTTACTAATGCTCAATTTTGCTAATTGGTTTTGGTAGATTGCCTGTTGTGTGTGGTATTTGCTGTATAGTGATGAAGCTCAAAAGTGGAATTACTTAAGATTATTGCATTTTGTGATCTAATTCTTTAGCTTTGTCCAAACTTTTTTTTTTTAAAAAAAAAAAGCCAAACAACTGTTTCCTCCTTCAAAAACTGGTGAAATGCTCTAAGAAGAAGAGATGTATTGGAATACTTTTGGTTAAATCTCCAGAAATACTGAAATTTTATTTAGTATTACAAGAGTGTTTTGGTTGTTGCCATAGTGCAACCAGGACTATTTCAATAAATTCAGCTGCTATGCCTCTAACAAACTGTTTTCAGGCAGATAAAGGTTGATATGTAGACTACAAAAAAAAGAAAAAAACCAACAGAAAATAATGAAGTAATTTTATGCACTATTGACATATTCAGTGAAGCCATCTATAATCATCTAAAAACCTAACCATCTCAGAGTGATGGAGTTATTAAAGTCTGAGGAAGTGCCCACGACATGAGCTGTATTTGCACTCTGTCTCAGGTATTCTAGCCATTTAGTAGGGAAAAAATGTACAAGAAGAGAGGTATTGCCTCCATGCTAGAGCCTCTGTCAGGATTTGCAATGAAAAGTCTGTTTTTCTGTTATCTTCTGATTTCTGTCTGTCTGTGTAGCTTTTGGCCGAAGTTGGCCTGTAAGATAGGATCTGTGATGACTTTATAGTGTTTGAATTTTAGTGTTTGAAATCCCAGTAGAATTTTCTGAAGTGGTAATCAAGAAAATCTCTTTTCTGGCAAAATACTGACTCAGTGTCTTGAGTATTAATAGTTCTGAAGGAACTTGTTGGAAGGAAATTGTCTTCAGTCTGCTACAAGTTTCAGAATATTTTTTGTTTCATGCTTTGCTTTCTCACCTGCATTAAAAAAACTTAGAAAATCAGTGCATCACATTTGTGAGAGATTAGCTGAATTTGAAAACTTTGCCTTTTCAGAGTAATCTGCATTCATCTTGTGTGATAAATGTCAAGTGGTAGCATGAAACTTGGATAGCATTGTACCAATGAGAGACAGGCATGTACTAAAGCAGAGTGATAGTGGTAGTCTGAAGTTTGTAAAAACCTATTGAAACTCAGCACTTACCTTAAGTGTCTTATCTTGAGTGTTCAACATTTGCCTCCAGGTCTTTGAGCATCCTTGGTGCTTGGATGCTCGGAAGTATCCATGTGTATCGATATAAATGCACTGAGCTAGCGCTCTCCATAAACCTGCCTATGTAGAACCTTTCTCTTCCACATTTGCCACACACGCATTCTATCCCCGAAATCTGAAATCCACAATGCTAAATCAGACACCCCAATCTTCTACTTAGCGTGAGAAAAAAAGCCAGTTCCAAAAGTCTTCATCCTGCTACATAGGCTTCAGAAAAACTTTGGGAGCATGACTCTATGGTTATCCAGCTTTGTCAGTAGCTTACCGTTGAGGTTACTGATCAGCCAGTCCTCTAGCTCATGCCATGTGGACTTTGGAGTTTGGAACAGCTGAACTGTTGCAGTTGGGCCTCTTTATAACCAGAGAGTCCCTGTGCTGATGGGGACTGTGGCAGCATGGTTTTCTTCTAAG
>NW_009701640.1:1202-10128 GCF_000703405.1 Apaloderma vittatum
CCGTAAGACCAGGACTGAAATAATTTCTAATATCTCACACGTCCGTTTATGTCCATCCCACCCACAGAAAACGTGTGCTTCATTTACGGGAAGAGTAAAGGCAGAAGACAAAAACGATCTGCATGAAAATGACACGTGTGACACTGAAACATTCTCTGACATTTTGATTCTGACATTTTGATGGGTTAAAGGCAAGTAATGCTTTCCTCATCCCTCCCTAAGGCTGCCGAGCCCACCCGGGGCAGCAGCCCCAGCACTCCCAGGTCCCTGCCCTCCGACAAGCACCAACCTGCTTCATTCCTGAGGCAGATGTTGCTGCCTGGAAAACACTCTCAGCTTTGTTTTTTAAGGAAGCAGGTCCCTACGCTTGCACAGAAATTTGCAAGAGATAATTTCGTGGGATAATGGAGGTAACAGATGCCTGTTCTGGGACCATTAAGACGTTTTCATTTGCTACACTATGGGCACGACTTCAACTCTTCTTCAGACGCGCAAAGCCTATTCAGTGACACATCGAGTCACTAATTGCCTTTAAAGTTTCATTAAAAACAGATGCCTTGTGAAAGAGCGAATATTAGTCACACTCTGATCAAGGTGCCACTAGACTTTCTGAGCATGAACTGAGAGCACAACTAATAAGGTGGAAAACAGCTGCTAATGCCAGGATCGCATTCTCCTCTGTGCAGTTACAATTAATATTGATAAACGTAAAGTGCCTCGTGGAAATGCGTCCTCTCGGCCGGGTGATCAGAATACTGATGGGGAGGAAGGGAAGGATGGGTCCAAACGTGAACCACAGCCACTGAGCTCATTTTCTTCTTTCCTGCCTCTAATACGCAGTGATGAGGCGGGTGTCTGCCAGAGGCACATTCATGTGTGCACGCTGCTTAAGGTCTACAAAATATTTTAGGTTAAGCAATATACCAAGTTATGACAAGGACAGAAGACCTGGCGTAAGCAAGGATTCTGTTTTGGCTCTGTCCTCTGTTTTCAGTATTTTCTGTAACTGAGTTTGCACAATTAAGTACTCTGAGCAACACATTTCCAGTAGTCTAACCACTTCCACTGGACACAGGATGATTTTATGCAAGAACTTATGGCCTTAACCTGTTTGTCACAGCCTCATTTCACACTAACATGTTCCTGTGTGGCTAGTTAATCCAGTTGGTAATCAATCACTTGTTACATGAAGGCAAGATGAGCATCACATCAGATACTGCAAAGGATGAGCAGGGAGGCCCATAGAACACACTTCGGCACAGGTGAGGTCTAAATACACGTCTATACTTGAAAAAACACACAACCGCTATTCCTGGGTAATTTCTTCTGCTGCTGCTTCTTTCCTCCCTTTTTATCCAATCTACTTTGCAATGGGTTTAAGCTAAACTGGAAAAATCCAAAAGCTGATTGCTGACGGGTACTGTAAAACAGAACTTCTCGGGGTGTCAGCCACCCTGAACTAGTTACCTTAGGATTATATTCCATTATATACCTTATTATATGCATTATATTGCATTATATACCTCAGGATTATATTCCATTTACCAAGTAGCAGAAGCATTTGCACACCTGATTTTGGAGAAGAGAGGTACACTGGAAATCATTGATCCTTTTTTTCTAAGGATGGCTCAAGTGCAGGCATATCTGAGGAAAGCATGTGGCCAGGATAATTCAGAAATGTTGCATATATGGGCAGCAGAGACAAGCTGCTAGCGAATGAGCATGCAGGTGTGAGCCTCCTCTCCACCCCCTCAATTATTTAATGTCAGATTTTTCAATTTTAGATTTTTCATTTTAGATTTTTCAATTTTAGATTTTTTAATTTTAGACTTTTTAAGTTTAGATTTTTTAATTTTAGATTTTTAGTGGAGACAACAAATCCTTGTTTCTAAAGTTGCCTGGTGAACTGTAGAGGCAGCACGTGTGAAGCATCATCTTATTTTACATGATCTTCCCAGAATGTAGTGTTACGTCAAGTGTCATGCAACGTGTGGCCCGAGCGACAAGATGTAATTTGGTTTCAGAAGAAAAACCATTTTAGTGGGGTCTCAAGGCCTGTGGAAACAGGGAGATATGTCAAGTGTTGTGCCTAGCTCTTGCATGACATTCTAGAAACAGGATTCAGGAGAGTATATTTGGAGATGTTCTTACGGAAAATCCCTCCCATGCTAGCTCTCTAGAAATAGCTGATACCCCACCAGTTTCTTCAGATCTCTTCTACTTGCCTTGTCTTGATGGAAATACTCTACACAAGGCTGTTAGTGACCTGTGCTGTGTTTGTCTTCACATTGCTTTCCATGTAGGTATGAGTTTCAGGGCTGCTGAGGAAGACCCTTGTCCACTTGTCCTTGCCCACACTAGCCAGTACAGAGTCACCTGGCTGATGGGACTCTCATCATTTTAATTCAATATGTTGATAGCATGAAAGGAAAATAGAGACACAATTTAAATGGAAACTACCTTTTTTTTTTTTTTTTCATTTAGAAAACCCTCATGTTCAGCTGGCTGGTGAAGTTCTGTGAACACACAAAGACAAACCTTTGCATAGCTTGGTGGTTCTCCATTTCAGACTCAGACTCAGAGACCTGGAGGGTACAAGAAGCGTCCAAGCTGATCTGAACCCCCAAGAAGACCTGGAATTTCATCATCAGTCTTCCTGAACGCTGGGTTGTGGGGTCTCTGTTGGAGACTGAGCAACCCTCATGATCCAGCGGGCAGAGGACGGCCCACCGTGCCACTCAATGCCTGGCATGAAGAGATTCTCATTTTCACCTCTCCAGAGCTGTGCCTGCCCCCTCTGCTCTCCTCTTGTGTTCATAACCAAAATTTCCCCTGTTTTGTCCATAACCCCTTTAAACCTTGTGGTGCGATACACATAATTTTTGCGTCTTGGACCCAGAACATGGGTAGCAGCAGGTATTTTCTTCCCATAGTTATATTTGCTCCTCCTTATGAAATGACCACCCCTGCTGCTGCATGGAAGCTCATCAGAAAAGCTGTCTGATGGTAAATGTTATCTATGATCGTGGACAGAAGAAAAACCTCATATCCTCAGGAAGTCTGCCTTCATTTCAGTTTTTGAAAACACAAATGTAGCACAATCTCTATAGGTTCAGCTTCTGTACTTCCTTGCACTGTTCCTTGTGCAAGTGACTTCTGTGAGAAGGTGCACAGAGAATAAGTTGTATCTGCAGTTAGAAACTGTTGTATGAACTCATGGCTACAAGTATGATTTCTGGTGAATGGTGTGGGCCTGGGATGAAAGAATTTCATGTTCTCAGTCTTGGATGTTCCCACTAAAGCATGTCTAAAAAAACAGGGCAGAGCTGGATGAGAAATTCCTTCTCTGGGAGGAAACTGCTCTAAACTAACTACTTTGATGGAGAAACGTATGCAATTTTGCACTTACCTTTACCTTTAAAAAATATTACAGGTGTGGTTTTTATTGCCCACTTCAAAGTTTTGTAATTCAGTGCCAAATTCACTGCAGTTCAGATCCAAACATGTCAAAACATTTCAAAATCGGACTGAGTCGATCTGTGACGCTACAGTGCTTCCCAAGAGGCATGACCCATGTGAGACTCTGCCTCATCTCTTATTGCGGAAATCTTCTATGTGCTGTGTGAGAAGTAATTAACCTGAGAATTAGTTCATTAGGAAAAAATAGAGCTGAGGCTGATATGAACAATGCAGCTCTTCGTAGTGAAGCAGAGGTAAAGGCAAACTTAATAGTGGTTTGATAGAAATCAAGCATCTCAGTGCAGTTGATTATCCTACCAAAAGGAAGTTAAAATTATTATTTCTTTATTATACTAAATCCTTCCACTGAAGTCAAGAGGAACATAAAAGTTAAAATGCAGAATCTCCATAGGGTGGTAATGTCAAGTGTCATTCTGTCATCTGTCAAAAGTCAATTACGTATATTTGGAAGAAAGATAAGAGTCCAATTCTTGACAGAATTAACATTAGCAAGGTGTAGGAGATGAACAAAAAGTACTTTAAGGAATAAGACATCTCTTAGACTGATACAAGGAATTATCTGAAATCAGTAAGTTTTCTGTGAAAACAAAAATGTTGCGTTATATTCCCAATTCATTGATCACATCTCAACAGTCTCTTGGAGGCATCATGATGAGCATTTAAGTATTTGAGCCTTTTATTTTAACAGCGGTTTAAAGATATCCTTTCTTTATCATGCTCAGCAATCACTGGAGCTAAGTAGAGGCTGGAAACATTTTCACACAAGAAATGGAGTTAGAATGTCTTGTTCGGGGTTCTTTTTTGTTGCTGTTTTGTTTAGTTGCTTTCGCAATGTCTCAGCTTTCAGCCTCTTAGTTCCAAATATTCTCATCACTCACTGTTCTTCCAGACAGAAAATCTGAACTTGCAAACATACACAGGAAAAATATTCTCCATGTGCTCTGTATTTATGCCTAATCCCCACATTGCTCAACTCAGCTTTAAAAAACATTGGAATAGACTACTCTTAGGAGATGTCCTTGAAGGTCCTTTCCTGAAAAACAACTCTTCTCGGATTTTCTATGCTTTTTTAAAAAAACTTTTAAGTAAAAACAATGTGGGGAGAAGAGGGAGGAGAGAAAAACATCTCCTTAACAGATTATTCTATCCCCCAAACATTTACATAAAATTCCAGAAAAAGAAAACCACAAAGAAAAAAATCTCTGTTATTTGATTATAACCTGTTTCCTAGCCTTGCTGGAAAGACCCTGAATGCCCACAAAAATTAAAAGTAAGTAAAATCTCTTTTTCTCATGCTGATTATTCAGGTTAGTGGTTGGTTACTATAGCCTGCAATCCTTAAAGAGTCTCTTAACAGAGAAATGAGTCAAGCAGAACAAAAGAAAAGATTTACCTATTTTAGGTGCTCCAGCCACAAGGATATTGCTTTTCACCAAGACGTCACAGAATCAGTCTGAGCTGAACTCCAGCTTTTCTCAAGGAAAATTTAGGTGTCTCCTTCTCTGATTATAAAACAATAAAAACAACCACAAAACCCACCACAAACACAAAGAATTTTTCAGGATGCCTTGACGTAAGTACACCAGCTGGGTATTCACTTGGAGGCATATTTTTTTCTGAACAAGGAATGAGGAGATGTCAGTGGAGGCTATGCTGGTAGGTGTGGAGGGCTGCGCTACCACTGTGTACCCACCAGTTTTGGAAATACAAATGCCTCCATTTACAGCTGACTGGGAGAAGATAATGCACCAGTAAGGCACCATGCCCAAATTTTAAAAAACAGAAAAATTGTCTTAGAAGAAACATCATTCATCCTGCTACCCTCACAGAAGTGGCTTCCGTACAGATGGCTTCGGGGGTGAATGTCCCTTCCTCATGAGGTGAAGACTCAAGAGAAGTGACTTTGTGTTAGGGCTGAGGGAAAGGGAAGCTCTGTGGCCAGAACACATCACACATTCAGGACTCTTACATTACTTATTCTTTTGCTGACTCAGCTTCTCTGCCTATACATCAAGATATTTCTTATTGCATCCTGCATATTTGAAGTTGGACTAGATGATCACTGTACATCCCTTCCAACTGAAATTCTATTCTATTCTATTCTATTCTATTCTATTCTATTCTATTCTATTCTATTCTATTCTGTTCTGTTCTGTTCTGTTCTGTTCTGGTCCAGTCCAGTCCAGTCCAGTCCAGTCCAGTCCAGTCCATGTTGCCTAACTGAGATGAAATTCATCTACTTCTCAAGCATCAGACACTTTGGTGAGACATATAATTTCAAAGATATATGGGCTGGGATGACGAAGTTCTGCACAGCTTCCAACTCTTGTTTATCTGTGGTTTGATTTGTATTCCAATGAGAAAAGGCACAAAAAGCTTCCTCCATCACAGGAACCTCTAGGGGAATGCACCACGGCAGCATCCTGGCTCCTTTCCTCAGGATGTACTCAGCATCCTTTTGTGCCCTATGGCAGAAAAAGTATGCACTTTTAACTTTTAATTTTTTTAGTATGACGAGGTGCGAGATATTTCTTTGGGCTATTTGCACAGCAAGAAATTTAATAATACTTGGAGGATTTATTAATGCACAAAGGGAGAGAAAAAGTGAGACCTGAAATCCACCCAGCAGCAACATGTCCGATTTAATGCGTTCCTGCTCGCTTTGTGCATGAGCAGCAGGAACTGTCGTCAGCTGTATGCAGTACATCACCAAGGACCAAGTACGTGGGCAGATTCCTCAGGTGTAAACAGCATTGGAAAAGCATTTTTGGTGGGTGTGAGAAGAAGCCAGCACAAATGTCACGTACAACCACAATGAGCAGAACATCTGCATGAGTGTGGTCTTTCAGGTTATCATCTTGCATGTTGGGAATAGCCCCACTAAACCCTTCGGGCACTCTCACACATAGAGGTAGAGCTATAGAACATGTCACTAGGAGGCAAGTATATGAAGAGCCATTTGCAGAATTAAATATTTCCCCCTTATGCTCTTCCATGGATCTTTTAATTAGAAGTGGTAGTTATAGTAATAAAGATTTGTAACTAGAGAGACAGCATTTTTTCACCCACTTGGGGAAACTGAAGCACTAAGGGTTGAGCAGATTATTTATTTCATGGGATAGCACCATTAACAAATTCAGCATAGCGTGACAATTCGGCCAGCATGGTGAGCAAAGTCTTGGGGAAAAGAAAGAAGCAGAAATTGGAGTGCCACCTGCATGCCTCACTAGTCTCTGAAAAAGAACCATCCTGGATTTGGGGAGGAAACCCTCACCTCAAAGGCCTTTCTGGAATAACACTGAAATCTCAGAGGTGGTCCAGCCTGACTCATCTCATACTCCGATGGAGGAATTCAGACCCAAGAACACATTATGTGAAGCCAAATTGTAAAGAAGCAATTTCACATTTAGAGACAGAACCAGTGACACCACTTGCTCAAAGTACTTTATGAAATTTCAGCAGCTCTAATTGCTGTTGTAAGATCTTAGCATTAGTAAAATGCATTAATCTGGGATGTGACTTACCTTCCTAAACATCATCTAAAGCTTAAATGAACCAAGAATTTTGAGGTGTGGAATCTCATCCAAAACTTCTTTATTAACTTATCTGATATCGTCTTAACTTCATCTTCCTCTGCACTGGAAAGAACATTAAAGTTAGCAAGATAGCTTCACCTGTTGCAAGTCTAGTGCTGTTGAGCCAAACCATGCCCAGCATCTCCATAAAATCAGGTTTCCACACCACAGGAAGAAATCTGGGCAAGGATGTGTGTTGATCATTGTTGACTGGTGCCTCCTTTCTTATAACAACAACGGATTATGATAATACAGACCACGCAGAGCCACTGGCGGGAAAGATGGATGATGTGCATGTAGCTTTATAGATCCGGGTGCTTCACTCCTTGATAAATCCTGAGAAACTCTCTCTCTGAGCACTACTCGCTTCATCTTGGGACAGCATCGTGCTCACAGTCTTCATCCCTGTTTGTGACCAAGAATATCCCACAAACGCTGAGCTGGGCAGTGATGAAAGTCATGGGCTGTCCTACCATAATCATTGTCATCCCTTAAGGGCACCACTTGCCTTCTGGTTAGGTCTAGCTCTGTAATCTTGATATAGGGAGATCACTGAGTTTTTTGCATGACTGCTGAGGAATTAATGCTGATGGAGTTAATTAGTCAATATAATGACCTGATTTTTTTTTTGCTCATGTCCTTTGATTTTATTTTTCCATGTTTCCATCCAGTTTTCTCAGTAAATCTGTTGAAAATTTGGGAAATACCTCTGTAATTACGCACGACTGGAGGCAGAGTTTTCGGGACATCTACCATGTAGATCAAATGATGAAACAGAATCACTATATGCAACCAAAAATACTCCGATTGCCAGGAATTGGACATAAAATTTGTGCATAATGTTAGAAATCCAAGTTAAGGAAGGATGGCCAGGGTTACCATAGACTGGTCAGCCTCACCTCCATCCTTTGAAAGGTGATGGAACTTCTTATCCTTGGCACTGGTAATGTCCTACAAATATTGACAAATATTAACTGAGTACTAACAGGTGTTCTCATTTTTTGCAGAGGGTGAAAACTGAGGGACAGCAGTTCCCCTTTTGGTAAAGTCCATCAAGGAAATCTCTGCCCAAGATGGGAACGGGATCCACTGATGTCTCCATCTGCATGTGTGAGGTTTGGTCTGTGGTGGGCAGGACCTGTACTGGGCCGTGTCAGGACAACACATTGTGCTTTGAGGAGTACAAAGATTTGGGGCGTTTTGGACATTGTCGGACACTGGGATCCAACCTCACACCCAAGGGTCCAGCATCCCTTCTCCTGTCATGTACCCAGTTTTATTCCCCACTTTATCGTGAGTTACGGCTGAGATGAAGCTCCAAGTTTGTTCAGCCTTTGGGTTTATGAGGATGATTTTTGAATCAGCAGCTGACTCTTCTGCAGGGGAGACAACTTGCCCTTTAATGCCTGTACATAGATCAGCTGTAGATGGGTGATTCTGCCCAATAATCATAGAATCATAGAATCAATCATAGAATCATTCAGGTTGGAAAAGACGCCTGGGATCATCGAGTCCAACCACCAAGCTTACTCTACAAAGCTCACCACTCAACCATCTCCCCCAACACCACATCTAAATATGTTTATACCACAGCTAAGCAAGTTTATACACAGCTTTTTGACTGTTTTAGTAACAGACTTTGGATGCCATGAATCGCTTATGTGCTACTCTTCCTCAAGGCCACCTGGGTGGGGGAAAGCAATGTAGTTTCTTTGCAGTTTTGAAGCCACTGAAAATTACTTTGGAAGGAGCTATTCAAAGCTGGGTCGACTTTTCAATCCTCTGCCTGGGGACATGAGAATATTTCTGTTCTTTTTTTTTTTTAACAGCCTTTAGGGAACTTCATCTTTAAAGAGGCCAGTGAGGAGGAT
>NW_009701640.1:10159-12760 GCF_000703405.1 Apaloderma vittatum
GCTGACAGCTCATTATCTTTTTTGAGTAGACTTAATTTCCTGCCCTTCTCTCACTTTGCCGCCTGGGGGGAGGACTGGTGGTGCTTTGTGGAAGGCACCAGTAACGAAGAGAGACATGAATGCTAATTTTGCTAGTTCTCAGAGTTGGTCAAAGAAGATGTTTTAAATAGGTTAAACAGGCTAAATAACCTAATGGTTGGATTAGGTTTGCAAATAAAAATTACAGGATTTCTGGCTTCACTTTCCCACTGTCCCTAACAAATTGCTTTCGGTGGGGACTCGGTGCCAGATGGCTCCCCACGTGTGTCAGATGCCCACGCAGAAAATTCATTTCAGGGTGACTTCTTGGTTTTGTTTCCCTGAAGACCCTATTGATTCCTGCTCCCCAGGGTGAAGGATTTTATTGAGCTCTTGGGAAAGGGAACACTGTTTAGATGAGGCTGCTGAAAGATCGAATCCCTGAAGAGCAAGCAACAAACTTGGCTAAACCAGACGTGCAACATGCAAGACTTGTGGTGGAGGGAAACTATTCCAATTCACATTCCTTTAAATTGGTTTAATGTTAAGAAAGCTCAATTAAGACTTAAGAACTTGATCCTAATTTGGGCCAGTGTTCTTCTGACATTGCCAGAAAAGGTTTAGAAGGGTTGCGAGGCTTCATAGTAGTGTTAAAATTGAAGCTGACTTAGCCAAATCAGCATAAGCTTCTCTGTGAATATTTACATGTGCTGGCTGAAACCAGCCAGAGGAGTTTGGCTTGTGCAAGTAATGATGCAAACTAAGCTGATATAGCAGGTTCACGCTGCATAATCACTGTTCACTGAGGGATTTTTACAGCTTCGCTAAATTATCTAAAATTAACAAGCTGTGTTTATGGGTCAAACATTAGCAAAAAGGAAAATCTGGATATAAAAACCATCGTGTTGAGCTCTCTAGAAGTAAAGTCCAAAATCACCTAAGGCTGTGATCTTCAGGTGTTGACAGTCTGATGCTCAGTGACTAAACCTGAGCAGGGACCTGGTTCTTGTCCCTCCGGTGCTGTGGTGGCCTCAGCTCTTCATCGTCTCGGTAGCTCCTTCCTCCTCCTGCGAGGGAGCATCCACGTGCAAGGTCCTGCCGGGAGAACTCCTCGCTGCAAGATCAATAGATTGGGACCCCAGAACCCACAAGATGCTCGGAGCTGGCAGACTCAGATGCAGCTGCAGAAGATTACAGGATCCTGGTGTCACTGCATGCAATAAACCTCTTTTTTTTTCTGCACACCCAGTGCCGGGTTTGGTGTTGTCTGGGGCAGGCTGCAGGTCAGTGAACCTGCTCTGGTGTCACAGCATGGAATTAGAGCTGGACGACAGGCTGGAAACAATCTTTTGGATTTTGCTTTTGTACCAAATATATTTATACTTGCTAAGTCTGTTGGAATCAGGAGGATCTCCAGATGACCACCTGTGCTGCCAGTTCTGAAAGGCGCAGTCAAATAAATTCTAATTGCCTTCTGCTTTATTTTAATGGTTCTGAGTGTTTTGTTGTTTTTTTTTTACAAAAGAGGATGCAAGCTAACTCATGAAAACAAATTCTATTTATATTTGCCATTGGGATATGGTTATTATTAAAGAATGTAGCATTAAAGATCATTTCAGAAAAAATTATCTATATATCTATATCTATATCTATATCTATATCTATATCTATATCTATATCTATATCTAGCTAGCTAGCTCTATTTCTATTCCTGTTTCTATTCCTATACCTACACTTACACCTGATATATAGATGTACCTGATATACAGATATCTACATACAGATAAGTAGATATATCTAGATATCCATATACGTATGTCAATAAGAGAAAGAACATTAGCAGTTTAGTCTTTGTATTGCCCTAGTACTCACTCTGTCCATTGCCTTGCTATTGCATTAATTTTCCTTTTGGTTTAAGTATTAGAAGAATCAAGGATTTCACTGAGTTGATGAGGCCTTTTACAGGCAGCTGACAGCAGCCTCTCAATCCCAAGCCCTGGTTCTCATGGGGGATTTCAACTCCCCAAATACCTGCTGGAAGGCCTGCACAGCCAGCCATCTGCAGTCCAGGAGGTTCCTCTAGTGCATCGATGAAAATTTCCTGATGCAAACGGCGGATAAACTGAACAGGAGGGGACCGCTGCTGGACTTTGTGCTCACCAACAGGAAAGGTGTGGCTGAAGCAGTGAAGGTGAGGGCAATCTTAGCTGCAGCTACCATGAGGTGGTGGAGTTTGGGATCTTGTCCGGTAGAAACAAAAGACCCAGCAGGATCACAGCACTGGACTTCCGCAGGGACACCTTCGGCTTTTTCAAGCAATTGCTAGGGGATATCCCATGGGACAGGGAACTGGAAGGTAAAGAGGCTCAAGGGAGTTGGTCAGTATTCCAGGACCACTTCTTCGAGGCTCAGGATCAGTGCATCCCAACAGCGAGGAAATCAAGAAAGAGAACCAGGAGACCTGCATGGTTAACCAGGGATCTGCTGGGCAGACTCAGGTGGAAGGGGAGGGTATATAAATCATGGAAGGAGTGACTGGCCACTTGGGTGGGGTACAGGACTGCTGTCAGAGAATGTAGGGAG
>NW_009701641.1:0-9601 GCF_000703405.1 Apaloderma vittatum
AAATCCGGCTGAGCCAACCCAATACACATGGCTATTTTATATGGGAGTGGATGACCTTCAAGAATGGAAACTTTTTGAAAGAATGTATTTGAAATGTGGTTTTTATTTGGCATACAGTTCTAGTTCCTATGACTTACTTAACTACTTTTAACAAGATTGAAACAAGACAGATTCTATGCATGTAAATTGATTTTTAATGTCAAGAGGACCTGTTTTGGGACCAAGTATATTTGATAAGAACCACTGATCTTTAAATTGAAAAATAAAATTTGAAAAATTGAATAATAATGTTTATCACTTAATATAAGAAGAGAGTATCTGTGTTCTTCCTAATGTTTGATGCTTTCACTCCTTTTGTCTGAAATGGTAGCTACAATATATGTAACAGGAAATGGAACAGTTTTGATTTGGGAAGTTGCTTACCGTTGCATGCTTTATTTGATAAATCCTATTTAGAGACAAGGAATTAGGAAAATTTTGATTACAGTAAGCATGCTAACCTAATTGTTAAGTAATAAGCAAAGACTTTTACTAGGAAAAAAAGATTAAAGAGATTGAAAATGTCTAGCTTTGGAGGTTGGACTAGATGATCTCTAAGGTCCCTTCCAGCCTATGCCATTCTATGATTCTATGATACAGAGTCTTTTCAAAGTAAAGGATAGCGTTTGTGTGAGATATATATATATATATATCCTAGTACTTCCAACATCCAGTGATATTTGAAGACTCCCATTTGGTCTGGATATAGACTGGGCAGTGATTGGCTTGAGAGCAGCCCTGAAGAAAAGGGCTTGGGGGTACTGGTGGACGACAAGCTCAACATGAGCCGTCAGTGGCACTTGCAGCCCAGAAAGCCAATCGTGTCCTGGGCTGCATCAAGAGGTGAGTGGCCAGCAGGTCAAGGGAGGTGATTCTCCCTCTACTCCACTCTCGTGAGACCCCACCTGTTGTACTGCGTCCAGTTCTGGAGCCCACAGCACAAGAAAGATATGGACGTGCTGGAGCGTGTCCAGAGAAGGGTCACGAGGATGATGAGAGGGCTGGAGCACCTCTCCTGTGAAGCCAGACTGAGAGAGTTGGGGCTGTTCAGTCTGCAGAAAAGAAGGCTCCAAGGAGACCTTATTGTGGCCTTCCAGTATCTCAAGGGGGCTACAAGAAAGCTGGTGAGGGGCTTTTTGGGATGTCGGGTAGTGATAGGACTAGGGGGAATGGACTGAAGCTAGAGATGGATCAGTTGAGATTGAGTGTTAGGAAGAAGTTCTTCACCGTGAGGGTGGTGAGACACTGGCACAGGTTGCCCAGAGAGGTGGTAGAAGTCCCGTCCCTGGAAGTGCTCAAGGCCAGGCTGGATGGGGCTCTGGGCAACCTGATCTAGTGGGGGATGTCTCTGCCCATGGCAGGGGGGCTGGAATGAGATGATCTTCAAGGTCCCTTCCAACCCTGATGATTCCATGATTCTATATCTGGCTAAAATTACCACTGGATGTTCTGTAAAATTTTGAAAACTGCACAGAAATATGATGACCAGGAGTCATGCTTTCATTTAAATTACTCACAAAACATTTTTTAGTAAATAATATGAAAATTAGAAAAGCTTTTTGTCATTTTGGTGGACTTTGTTTTACTTCTCATTACTAAGGAACCATCCCAGGAGGTGCTTCTTATACTTCATCCTTTTTTTTTTCTTGCAGGCTCAACATGAGAAAATTATTTCACAGCAGCAGGCTGTCATAGTAGCAACTCAGTCTGCTCAGGCACTGCTTGAGAAACAAGGGCACTACCTTTCCCCTGAAGAAAAAGACAAGATGCAAAGGAACATGAAAGAGCTGAAGGCTCAGTATGAGATGGCTTTAGCGGAATCGGAACGGAAAATGAAATTAACTCGTTCTCTGAGAGAGGAACTTGAGAAATTCGATGCAGACTACAGTGAATTTGAAACCTGGCTGCAGCAGGCAGAACAAGAACTGGACAATTTGGAGGCAGGCGCTTCTGACTTCAGTGGCATTATGGTCAAACTGAAAAGGCAAAAGAGTTTTTCAGAAGATGTTATATCTCACAAAGGTGATTTACGATATATCACGATCTCTGGACAAAGAGTTTTAGATGCTGCAAGGTCATGTAGCAAAAGAGATGGTGTGAAGGTTGACAAGGATGGTATCGATACTTCAGCTACGTATGCTGAGGTGCAGAATAAACTGGATAGTGCTTCAGATCGTTTCAAATCTCTCTATACTAAGGTAAGTTTTATTTATACTGAGTAGGAAAGACTACTATAATTTGGCAGTTTGTATAGAAAGGGGTTAGCTGCTGAAACAAACACTGTGGGAGGTTGTAAATTCATGGTTTCTTAAATTTAGATAACAGAATAGATCTTTTAGAAGATCTACTTTACAAAGTGCCAGATTATTTAAGGTCTGAATGAATGAAATTTTCTCCCTTGTGTTACAGAGGAGAAATAAGACCAGATTTCTTCATTGTTCTTTCCAGCCTTAAACAAACCCTCTAAGTTTATGACAGTACAGGATACCCGAATAACATTTTGGAGTGGATAGAAATTGTAGTACTTTTAGACAGATAATGTTGCTTTATGTTCCTTGAATTACTTCCCACAACTGCTTATTTAACATCCAAAATTTCAATTTGATTTGTATCCTGAAATAATGTGTCCCAACACAACCTTTGTTGTCAGCACTATGCAGACATGAATGTGGTGATTTGAGGATAGCAGTTCTCTTCCACTACCCTGCCAAATAAACATTTTATCCTTAATAATCTGAGATTAGCCTCTAACTAATGGGAAACTAGCAGTGCAAAATCCTCTGGGTACTTTAGAGAGGGAAAGCAGTCCAGCTCTCCATGCCAGGTTCATACACAAAATCTCTATGGTAGAACTAGACAAGCATCACCAACTGGTCTCACATGCCAACTTCCCAGTTGTTTTCAAAAAACGAACAAATTGTTATTCAATATTGTTAATATTCTGGAATTGGAAACTTTGAAGATAATGATTAATGGAACCATTTAGAGACAGCTGCTGTCAGTATCCTATGCCATTTTGTAATTTTCTAAGGTCATATGTTCAAACTCCTTAGAGTTTCAGTATCCTCTGATACAGTGTTGGTGTGCAGCAGCTTTTATTCCTTTAAGGTTTTCTTGCTTGGAAATTCTGCAAAGACAAGGATTTGATCGCTTGATTACAAAACCAATGTAAACTGTTCTCTCAAACAGTTTGTGAAGAAGGCTTTCCATTTACAGAAGCTTATTCTCATTTTCCCACTCAATGTATATGAACAGGGAAGCTAAAAATTTGTATTAACCTATTAGATTTCCTCCAGTTGAGGTATTAGATTAGACTGAATGTGAATTGCAGAATTTTCAGATAGATTATTTTTATGCAAATAAAAATCCTATGCCAGCAGTTTGATTTGTGGTCTCAGATTTATCAATTTACCAAATACTATTTTTACCATATATGCATTTAGCACAGACATAATAGACATGCTTCATATATTTGTCCATAAATACGCAGAGAGAAGTGTACTTTTACTTTGGGTATGTAAATATATAGTCACACACACACATATGACTTTATGGGCTTATATGTTGAAGGAATCTCAAAGGCACTTCTTAATTTACCGTTTATGTAAATGGCTGCATTCTGTGTTTGCCCACCAGATGGAGACTGACTACCATATGTAAATATTAAAATACAGTGTATGGAAGGTTCAGAATATAAATATTTGAAGTAACTGTTTATAAGTATTATGACTTGATAAAATCAGATTTTACTTGTGAAACTATCTCCAAGAACTCTGAAAGAGTTCCAGTGACCTTTGTATGTGGTGATTCACTGTATACATTTTGGGGCATGCTAACTTATAGGGCTAATGGGATCTTGGTCAGATGACATTCTTGAGTGACCAAAACAAAGCATTTGTGTAGGACTGAGCCATATCAGTTTGGATTCATTATGCAGATAAGGTATTTATGAAAGCAGTACTCTGCTTTGTGTACATACACATGAACATACACATATATTTTTGAGAATTTCTAGGTTCCACTGGCTACATTTTTAGTATCAGAGTGCTTATTGTCTTTATGTTGATGCATCAAAAAGCTTTTCCTCTTCTAGTACAATAGGTTAGATTCCAGGTTCCCACCTGCATCAGTGAATTGATTGTAAATCACGCTTGAGGAGCACAAACTGAGAAGACCTGTGTAGCCGGTGCAGCTGCCATGCCTTAGTTTAGAAAACAGATAGTGGAATGATGGCAGGAAAAAATCATGCAGTATTTCAGGAAGGAAAGTATGACCTTGAGATTGGAATGAAATGCAGCACATTGGTTTAATGCCTCGGTATTCGGTTGTTTTCTACTCTTTTAGTGTAGCATCCTTGGAAATAACCTTAAAGACCTGGTGGATAAATACCAGCATTATGAAGATGCCTCATCTGGACTTCTGTCAGGTCTCCAGGCCTCTGAAATAGCTGTGAACAAACAACTGTCAGAGCCAATTGCAGTGGATCCCAAAAATCTCCAAAGACAACTAGAAGAAACCAAGGTGAAAAGCTTCCAAAAGTACTTTCTTTTGTCCTTTTTTGTCTGAAAACCAGGATCATCTACTATAGTAAATCCAAGTGGCTGCAGGACAAATTCTTGCCTTGCACATGGGCATATGTCTTCTAAAGTTAAGAAATTAAGCTGTTCAGAGTGTTACCTGAAGAGGACTAGGTGTGTTTCATATCACTTAGCAAATATGGGGTGATGTCTGGAGAGTTTTCAAACTAAGAAAGGATTTAGTGATTTCGGTTTGCTATCAGTTTAGGGCTTGAGACTGAGTTCCTGACAGAGAAGACCATCTAATACTTGTCGTTTATTACTTTTATTTTTTTCTCTTCGCATTTCTATGTTATTTCATTATGAAAGGGATCATACTGGATAAGCTGTGTGATGTGACTAGTCTGTTTGCTTGCTTCGATTGTATCCAGTACTATATGCCCTGCAGAAAGTAAATATAATTTGCCCTCCACAGAAAAACAGTATTTTCTCTTTTCTCTTTTTTCTCTCTTTTCTCTTTCTCTTCTCTCTTCTCTTTTCTCTTTTCTCTCCTTTTCTTTTCTTTCCACTGACAGAGTAACTCATAACTTTATGTAAAACCTAACAGAGGCAAGACAGGTTGGTAATGAAGCTTGTGAAGGTAAAACTCCAGTTAGTTGCATAAAATGTAGGTTTACAGAAGGGTTTAGGAACCCAAGTATAAGATGCGTCATAAAAAATTTCATACAGGCTGTCATCCTTGACCTGACTCCTCTGTTTTTAGAAACACATGCAATCATCTATACTATAATTAAAATTCAAGATTATTTGTTTTTTAATGAGCAAGGCTGTTGGTGGGGCCTTTCATCACTGTTCTGTTTGTGCAATGTGGAGTATCAGTGCATGTCTGATATGTTTACTATTTACAAACGATAGTCAGTGGCTCTTGGAAAGTAGATGCTTTAACCATTTCTCTTACATCAGCCTGAGCAGTTGTTACCTTTACCATGTGGTACCTTTCAAATCTGTCACTGGAACTGCCCTAAACTTCGATGCATGACACATCAGAGGAAACAAATCACAGCGATCTTGTAAGACAACAAAACCAAAAATGTAAATTCTGAACTCCTAACAGTGAAACAATTAGGTACATTTGTGCTTCCAAGCGATAGAAGAGTAGAACTAACACCAATTACAAATTGAAGTGTCATTAAACTTTTTTTTTCCTTACGCCAAAACGAATTATATCCTGGATAATGCCAATTTTCATGCAAGTAATACAAAAGGAGTGAATACTGGGATTCTTTTATGAAACGCCTGCATGGATTACTTGGCACACAAAAGAGCACTCAATGAATATAAGCTGGGAAGAAGAGAGAGGGTACAACGTGTCAAAAGATTCAAAGGAAGAGAAAAACAGGAGGCTGAAGAAAGAAAGCCAATTAATGAAAGCAAAACAGAGTATTTCTGAAGAAGTCAGGTGTTGCAAGTTAAAGCTGTCCCTCGTAGCCAACACATGCAGCTGATAATCCAGATAGACACAGACCTTGGCAGCATGGTGGGATCTAATCTTTTTATGGGGATTAACTGTTCTTCAGAATATTCTTCAGTGCCTCTGGCACCAACTCTCTTGATTTCTCTCAGCATACAAAGTTTTCTGGTACATCTTTTTTTTTTTTTTAATTGTTTGAGTGTACAGTATATTTCTTTAGTGTAAGGAAAATTCATCTTCAGGTCTATCTGAGTTTTATTATGTCAAGTGGGTCAGCAAGACGTGCTATGTTCTGGCATAGCATTGTGCTTTGGATACCAGTACTGAATGCACTGACATGAGTTCTTTGTTGGGGCAGGCCAGATAGAATTGCCTTTTGAGTCAGTGTGCATTGAATTATTGTGTATCCAAAAATAAATGAGAAGTGCCTTCACTCTGGACTTGTATAAAGTTCAGGTGAATCAAAGCAAGGATACATCAGCACCTAGGCCTGAAATAATTAAAGACTATTCACTCTGAAGTATTTTTATACACTAAAGAGAGAAAGGCACTTCCAGAAGTTGATTCAGCCTTTGTCTGTTCACTCTGGAGCAAGTCATAGCTGGACAAGTCTCTAAATGTGTAATCCTTGGTTAAATGGACAAACCTAGGGAAGTTTCAGTGCCACTGGCTCCAGGAGGTTCCCAGACTGTGATGGTGATCATCTTGTTTCAAGCTATTCCTGTTTATGCTACAGTATCAGCTTGTTCCTTTGTCGATACAACTGATGAAAAGTGTAACTGATAACTCTGGAATTTTACAGGTTCTTCAGGGACAAGTGTCTAACCACCAAATTGCTGTAGAAAAACTAAAGAAAGCTGCTGAAGTGTTATTGGATACAAGGGGAGAGTTGACACCTGACAAAGACGAGATTCAGAAAACACTGGGTAAAATGTTTATTTTTCTTAATACCTATTTTTATCACTTGTGTCTGCATCCAGCTACTGGACGAGACAAAATACAGTTTCCATGTTCTTGTGTCACTGTTCATGGTTTGTTGAGACATAAGCTGTTGCAGGACACTAACATCATTGTTGATCTGTCTCCTACATTGATCTTTTCACTTAAAAGCTGTTGGTTTATTTTTTACTTTCCCCCCCTCCCCAGAAACGAGGATTATGTTTAATTCCCATGTTACAGATGGGCGCACCAAACAGAGGTAGTGATTTCCTGAGGATCATAAATTCTCCAGTGGGAAGGAGTGTGTTCGGGTTCAAGGGACGTGACTCCAAATATCTGTTTCCAAGCAATTATTTGAACTTTGCTTAGCCAAGGAATTATTTCCTTCTGACTTTAAGAAGCTGTTTGTGATGGGTTTGACCTTGGCTAGCTGCAAGATGCCCACCCGGCTGCTCTCTCACTCCCTTTGCCCAAGAGGATAGGGCTAGAAAATAAGACGGAAAAGCCCATGGGTTGAGAGAAAGACAAGGAGATCACTTACCAATTAATGTCATGGGCAAAACAGACTTCGCCTGGTGACTCTTGTGACTTTCAGAGGCTCATGCTGAAAGTGTTGAAGGTCTAATGAAGAAGCATCTGAAAGAAACTTTCAGCTCCAACAATAATATAGGAGACATAATTGTAGAAGAGCTGTCTTAATGCTCTGTTATTTTATTTCCTGGGAACAGTCAACAGCTGTCAAGCTAGAGCTGAGTAGGACCAGCTTCTGAAAGCTGGGGAGTACAGCTGTAGCCTGCTTCCTCATTTCCCTTGTCCTACAGGCATCTTGGCTTTGTTTTAGGATTTTGGTCTTTCAGTGATAGTTGATATTTTTGCTTCGTTCTGATGTTGGTAATTTTTGACTCACACTTACGGATGAGAATTGGTAAAATAAGTTAAAAACTCAGTTTGGCTAAAGGAAAAAATTGAAATATATTTTCTCTTTATCAGATGATATTGTGGAGAGGTACGATAATTTATCCAAGTCTGTGAATGAAAGGAATGAGAAGCTCCAAATAACCTTGACACGATCCCTAAGCGTGCAAGATGGTTTGGATGAAATGCTGGATTGGATGGAAGGAGTTGAGAAGAGCCTCGAAGAACAAGACCAAGTGCCTTTGAATTCTGCTGCTATTCAGGATATTATTAGTAAAAGCATTGTAAGTAGCATTCTCTGAAAGAAGAAGCATTTGTTTCGTAATTCATCGATTTCAAGAACAAATTAAAATCTTAATTTGGAACCTTTAATAAATTCAAAATACTTAATAAAGAGGATTGTTGCTTGAAGTGAAACTGCATGTAAGGATTTTTGTAGCTAAAATAGATACATCTACACTGATGGTCTAGCCATAGTGATTTGTTGCTTCATATGGTGGACCAGTTTAACTTGTTAAAATTTAGTTATAAAGCAATACAAAGTAGTTCTTGCTTGTTTCAGATGCTAGAACAAGACATTGCGGGTCGCCAAAGCAGTATAAACACTATGAACGAAAAAGTGAAGAAGTTCACAGAAACAGCAGATCCATCCACTGCATCCACACTGCAAGCTAAAATGAGTGAACTTGCAGGACGGTTTTCAAAAGCGAGTAACAAGCATAAAGAGAAGCTTACGAAAATGGAGGAGCTGAAGACTAAAGTGGAGTTATTTGAAGGTCTATCAGAAAAACTTCAGTCATTTCTAGATGAGAAAAACCAGGCACTCAGTGAGACGGAAGCACCAAGGAAGGATGTTAGTGAAGTATCTCAATACATGCAGGTACTGTACCGTTTGTATATATTGTGCATTTCTAGCTTAACTCATCTAGGTCATTGAACAATACATAAGGCATGCTTGTTCCCCAACTTTGATTGCTTAGCTAAAATCAAGAATTTAATTTTGAACAAGTGATTGTATAGTCTAATACAAAGAATGCAATCCTATTTTGCAGGAAGCTAGTGTAGAACTGGCACAGCATAAGAAGGATCTGGAAGTTTTGCAGCAACTTCTTGAAGAACTTTCAATCCATGCTCTTCCTGGAGATAAAGCACTGGTATTAGATAAAGTAAATGCTTTGTCAAAGAAATTCAGAGAGGTAGAGGAGACTGTAAAGGAAAAGTAAGTCCAAGTGTTTCTGTTTTGGTTAATGATACAGTGTGAGCACTGTGATGACTGCTGCCCACTTGCATGCAGTCTCAAGAGACTGCAGTTAAGCACAAAGCAGTGAGGGTATTTTATTAAAAATACCACAACAGATTCTATTTGGAAATGCCTCTGTATTTAGTCTATCTGGTTCAGGAGCTCTAATGTGGGTCGTAAAGACAAGTAACTTTTCAAACTTTATGATATTCACAGGAGTCCTGTCAGTTGTAAGAAAACCCTACTTCTCCCCTTTTCATACAATATAAATTGCTGCTTATGCAGTTTGCTTCAAAGTACCTTGTGGAATCGGACTGCAGAGGAAAGCTGGAGAAATTATTAAAACTTCCATATAAGTTACCTGCACAGCAAGACTAGATTTTCCACATTCTGCTTATATCCATAAAATTAGCTTTTGTGACTCTTTGAATTTAGGAATAGCAAGGGATCTGGACAGACTGGGTCGATGGGCCCAGGCCA